>NC_137193.1:15858046-16145546 GCF_960531495.2 Zeus faber
TTTGTTGCCCAGAACTAGTTTTACTGGTTTTTCAAAATTCGCTGAACCTGACTTGGAAGTTGGAACTTCAGGCATGTGCCCAATCAGTGCATTCTTGCCAGGAAAGGCGGAATCCTCCACCAACCGTGTAAACTGCACATAGAGGAACACATGCATAATGCAAATACATCCAATGGCTGTTTCTTATTAAGTACCAGCTAAATATATATAGGATCTATATCAAATATGGGGCTTTTTAAAACAAAATAACCACTTTAATGTTACCATTAATGTAGGCTATTGAGGCTGTTCAATAGCCTACCCTATCATTTAATATGATATGAATGGGGGGGGGGGGAATATGAGATATCCAATGTTTAAATAAAATCGTAAAATATATTCAATACTCAATTACTAAATTAAACTGCAATGTGAGGCATGCATTATACCGTCTTCCTTTAAACATAGTGGTGAATGGGGGGAAAAATATGATTTTATAGCTGAATTTAATTCCAATAAGTAACCAGTATTACACATTATATTTGTTTACTAGCAGATCTTGACCGCTCCAATATGGCGGACAAGCAGACGCATCGAGGCGGTATGTCGTAAAATGCAGCAACATAGTGTGACGTACCGTATGTCAATGATCGTATTACACAGCACGCATCTGTTGTCTGTATTCTTTTCACTGCAACTGTGCATTGAGATTTAGGGAATTATTCTTTAAAAAGTAACAGCAGCATTAAACTCTATTTCAATATGATTAGATTTTACAATTGATCTGCGGTTCCCATGGGTGCTGAACCGTGGGGTGCAATCCATTCAGAACATCTACGTTCCGTTCAGCGTTTCTGTTATCCGGTAATTGCCGTTTTTTGATCGGGGAAAAAGTGTCTGGCATATTTAAATCTCTCCAGTCATAATGTCTAAAAAAAATTCACTCCAAGCACAATTTGAATTAGTGATGGTGGATCTTTTCGATAAAAATAAGTTCTGCTGATCTGTTCATTTCTGCGCTCGGCAAGTTGTGATGGAAAGCCAATCAGTTTGGACGATCTAAAGCTGATCTGAAAGCTTCGCCTCTGACCAATCACGTTTGTTGATATAGAACTAAGCTCCGCCCCCTACCTCGTGGACAGGTTGTGCTTGTAAACAAACACACATGGAGACGGAGCTGCAACATCCAGAACCCTGAGGAGAAACAAAGATGATGTGTCGTTGGGACACATGCATCCACAGTATGGAGATTATTATCATTATTTTTTTTGATATTTAAGTTTCGACCAAAAGCAGACGGTAAATATTCATTGTGTAAAATATGTCGATGGGACGTCCTGACAAAGACGGACAAACCCAATTACTTTATTTTTTTGGACCCACTTGACATATTCGTTTTGATTTGATCACAATTTTATTTTATTGAAATGTTTAAGCGGCTGCACTTGTTACTTATTTTTCACGGACGGAAATTACTTGATTTCCAGTAGAAATATTCATAATTTATTTTTTCAAATGGCGTTAACTGATGGGACTGACAGATTTTTATTTTGAATATTCAATAAAAACTATTATACATCTACATGCCTTGATGATGTCATTCTCTATATAACCTGCTTATAAATTGATCTTAAGCTCAATAACCACAGATTATATTTGACTGGAATCTCTCCCGTTTGTCTGGGAAATTGAACTCCTTCAAGACACGTTGCACAACATTTTTGTAACGGAAACTCAAATTCCGTTATGCCACTTTTTTCAGGCTATGTACTTCTTTTGGATGTCCCAGTGCCGACAGTAATTGTTATGGCCCTGTGCCCTGTGACGCCCACACATTCACATAGTTCGACTGCCTTGGCTTTAGCTGCTCCCTGGGTTCTGCTGTTGACACGGTTTAAACTTGTGTGTTTTCTGAAAGAAGGACTTCCTTTGCCCTAACTTGTTGTCTGTTTGTGCTTGGATGCCATTTTTATGAGTGACCCTCCTGGACCAGTTGGGCGGGGCCTTGCCTTATGAGGCATTATGCCATGGGCACACAACGCGACTTTCAAAGTCACCAGATCGCTGTACAGGTCACACTACACAACTTTCTGTCTTGTGATCGGGAATCTTGAAGTAGGTGTTGTGGTTTCACGCTACATGACACATTACAAGATCTTACACCAGAAATAGACGGACAACTCGGTTGGGTCTCCAAATTTCGTTTTGTCATGGAAACACATGTGAGAAGTGACGCCTGAAATGATGTGTGACAGGATTGTTTGTTTTTTATTCGATTTTTGGTCACTGTAAAAAAAAAAAAAAAAAAGCAGGATTTAAATAAGAAATATAATATACCTAGAGAAGAAAACAAAAATACGTATGTTGTGTGTTTCTGCCTGCTTCATTGGCTGTAGCTCGTTGCGTGACCCGGACACGACCAGATATTAAACATGCTTGATATCTCACCGGCATCTGAGAGCCATTGGCGAGCAGTCGAACTGCGCCGTGAGCAGTTCACGCCACACGCTCGCCGTTCACGGGAGCGCGCTATGATTTTCCTCCGATTCGGAGCTTTGCGCGGCCATCTTCAAAAACCTGCGGGAAATCGGGCCGGGATCACATGGTCTGAACTCAGCTCGCTGAATTAGTTGTGTTCATTTAAACTTCTCCAGAAGGTTCCCTCATTTAAGAACACATAATGGAAACACATTTAAAAGAAAGTTGAAATTCAAATGCCAAAATATTCTTGCAAGAGGCCTATTGAGTTTCTCGGTTTATACTCAGTTGGAAAGTTTGCATTTGCAAGTTTCCTGTCTCTCAATAACTTTGTAAACTGCCATTCACCTTTATTTAATTTGAATGTATTTAGATAAATGTGATTTAATATTGGTTTAATTGAAGTTTTTTTTGTTAGTTCTTTTGCACTACATTAGGGATTCAGAAAATTATTTGGTAATCAGCTGTGTTAGTGTGAATGTGGTAGTATTTCTTGAACAGAATTCCTCATTTTATGCCTTTAAATGTACGTGCGGTTTAGGCTACATGTGTTTGGCCGAGACGGCAGAATTAAACTTCCGCGATTCACAAATGAAAGTCGGTTTGTATTTCCAGGAGCTAGTTCTCACTTGTGGTATTTTAGAGGAAATGTCTTCGAAGGTCGGTGTGTATTTGTCAGAAATTGGAATATAATTAAAGTTGCCTTGTTTTATTTTCATTAACTTACGAGAGTTGTACAAAAACAGGAACTTTAAATCTGTCTTATCATTTTATTTTTTTTTCATTATTTTGACGCTTGTCAAATTGTTCTTTTGAACAATAACTATATAACACATGGTTGATTTGCCTTGATTTCTTGGTTGTACATTTCTACTAAATGAATAAATGTGTAGTTATACATATTTCAACATCTCAAAGACAAAATATTTAATTGATTGATCCTATTTCTAGAACCCCACTTGTGTTGCTGTGTGTCTATTGTATATCAAACTAAATATATTGCTGAACCTGAAATAGTCAGTTTTATTTGGCTGACGGCCTTGTGAGAGACTGTTATTATCATCGAGGAGATGGGGCAATGTACCAGCTTTTAATGGGGAAATGTAAAACGCTTTGGATGGTGGCACTACCAGCATAAGCAAGAAAACTGTCCGTTTGCCACAACTTTTGCGTTCATATTGTGAAGACACCAGCCACCAATCATGCATTTAGTTTTACACTTATCTTGATTGGTGTGGTGTGTATTTTATTTTACTTTTTTTTCCCCTTTTTAAAATGTGTCCTTTCCATCAGCAGTGGTATTTAGAATTTTTTGGTGCATCTGAACATGGAATATAAATGGTGATCTGTATGGAAATTTCTACTATTGATTAATCGCTAGTCAAAGTCTTGACTTGTTGGCCTCAAACTTCAAACTGACTTCTTTCTAAGTGATCTGGCCACCACCCCTCCCCCCGCACGCCCGGGCTCTGAGGCTAGTCTGAGAAGTAAAAACTTCCAGATGCCAGAGAACACATTCCACCCAGCTAACCTACGCCTTGCTTACACGCTGTTGCATTTCATCCAAAGCAAATCCTAGTAAAGTGTCTTGTCAGTACAGGCCGATGATTCTTGTGAATGCTGCTTTTTACAATCATTGCAGTTGCATAAATACATTCCCCCACACCATGTCTGAGCTAACAAGTACCCCGTGACTGGACTGGCAACATTCTAAGCATTCAGTGTTCACAAGGGGGTTGAAGTTGAACTATAAGAAACATGCTGCTGTAAAACCACGACAAAAAATGTATTATTATTTTTTAATTTAACATGAATCCGTTATGTTTGTTGGAAGAAACCAATTCCCGTTCCTTATCTTTCTGTGTCTGTCGCTTCAGGTGACTGGTTTGAAAGCCTTGTACGAGGCTGAGCTGGCCGACGCCCGGCGTGTCCTGGATGAGACTGCTAAAGAGCGAGCAAGGCTGCAGATCGACCTGGGGAAGGCACAGGCTGACCTGGAGGAAGCTACACGCAGGTAATGTGATGCCATGAACTCAAGAACCTCTACTCCCCAAATACAAATATGGATACATCTGAAACATTAGATTGGATAAAACAAGTTGTTTATGCCTTCTTACTTTGCTACACGTCAAAATACTGTAGCCTGTGTATAGATTTAAGCCGTCATATTTTGAACAACTAAAATACAGAAAACTTGCCAGATCTTTCCATTTTCACATTCTTAGAATTGTATTCTTTAGAAGTAATTTCTATATGCCTTGTTAATCCCTCTGGGGGAAATTAGTTCCTTGCATTTTACCTATCCTTGTATCTGAAGTATCTAAGAGGAGTGGGCTGCCACGTAGCGGCGCCTGGGGATCAGTTAGGGGGGTAAGGTGTCCTTCTCAAGGACACTTCAGGATGCTGGCAGGAGGAGCCAGGAATCAAAACGGCGACCTTTCGATTGCAAGACGACCCGCACTACCTCCTGAACATTGCCCCCTCATGTTGCACAGCTGATTGATTAAACTCATTGCCAGACGCCTGCTCAAGTGGAGCAGCTCTGCGCTGATGTTGTCTCCAAGCTTTAGCTGAACTGATGTCACAGTGTTGAACTTACTCATGACTGCTGCTAACCATCCGTGACCAATTTTGGTTTCTGAGAGCGCCAGAAACCTAACCCAACTGCAGCGGTTTATGGACTCGACAATTCCGGGGAATAACTGCCCTTCTAACAATATAAACTAAGCTTCGCTGGTGGCTATTTAACCGACTTTCCTACCACTTTCTCCCTCCCTCCAGTCTGAAAAAGAAGGATGGCGACTTGGCAGCGGCCGTGTCCAGGGCTGCTGTTCTGGAAGGCCAGCTGAACCAGAGCGAGGCAGCTCTGACCACAACTCTCAGTCAAAACTCTGCCCTCACCGCTGAGCTGGGTGACATCAAGAGCATGCTTGCCAAGGTATGCCCACATAACAGACAAGAAAGGGAATCTACAAAAGTTCCCCTCTTATTTGTTCACCTCTGCCGGGCATCTGCTCAACAGTTGAACAAGAAGTGTTTTTCGCCAAACCTTTGTCAACACTGCAGGCAGAAGATGGCCATGCGGTTGCCAAGCGCCAGTTGGAGGCAGAGACTTTGATGCGCATCGACTTGGAGAACCGCTGTCAGTCCCTCACCGAGGACCTGGAGTTTAGAAAGAACATGTTTGAAGAGGTGAGCTGTGGGACAATGAACCATATCGGTTTTGGTAGATTGCCATCTGTAACCAACAACATAAATGAATCTAATAAATAGTACATGGGGAAAAATAATCGATACATCGCTCTCCTTAGGAGGTGCGTGAGTCTCGTCACAGACAGGAGCAGAGGATCGTGGAGGTGGATTCTGGAGTCAGACAAGACTACGAGTTTAAACTGGCGCAGGCTCTGCAGGTAAGGAGGACACACACACACACGCACGCACGCTCTTGTCCTCCTTCTGTTTGTTCTTATACATTCTCATTCCAAAGGAAGTTGGAGTTGATAAGTAGCCACGCCGCCGTCCTCAGTGCTTTGATAAAGCTGCGTCTGTCTTCATTCAATGATAAAGACCCAGTTAAGGTTTTTTCTGGCCCAATGACTCATTCATGATTATCCATGTATGTATATTGTATGTATTTCAAAATTAAAGTTGTTCTTTGTAAAACAATGGCTAATTTTATGAGCAGGAAACTGAGGAATGCTGTTTTTTTTTTCTTTCTGGTGTGTCACATTCGACGCCAGGGAAAACAGGCGTGTCATGGTTCCAGTGGTGGGTGGGTGGGTGGGTGGGTGGGTGGGTGGGTGTGTGTGTGTGTGTGTGTGTGTGTGTGTGTGTGTGTGTGTGTGTGTGTGTGTGTGTGTGTGTGTGTGTGTGTGTGTGTGTGTGTGTGTGTGTGTGTGTGTGTGTGTGGGGGGGGGGGGGTGATAGCAACTTAAACAAACAACAACATAAAACTTGGAAAAAAAAAAAATCTATTTTGATCCATTCAAAAGATTCGGATCATTCCTGAAGGACCCAACACTACAGTAGAAGCAGCGTGGAGCACCGGTCCTTCAGCGGCAGGGCGATGCGGGAGTGACTGAGTTGTAAACTAACCGAATCATCCCTTTTGTTGTCGTCAGGACCTGCGGAGGCAACATGGTGAGCAGGTCTCTCTCTACAAGGAGGAGCTGGAGCAAACCTTTGAGGCCAAAGTACGTGCATTAGGCTTTGCTGCTTTCCCTCTCTGTTCTCCCTCCCCGCGCTCTGTTTTTTGTTGTAACCGTTTCCCCGTCTGCCCTCCAGCTGTTTAATGCCAAGGTGTCCTCTGAGATGAATGACAAGGCGGTGAGCACGGCCAGGGAGGAGCTGCAGGAGGCTCGCATGAGAATAGAAAGTCTGGCCTATCAGCTGAGCTCGCTGCAAAAGCAGGTACGGCCGTACTTTTTATTTTTATTTTTTTAACCTCTGCATTCATTTATTCAAACTCTTTTTGTATTCCGTTTATCGGCTTTTTCTTTTTTGTTTCCACTTATTTTTATATTGTATTTGTCTGTTTTTCAGGCCTCTGCCTCAGAAGAGCGTGCCAGAGAGCTGGAGGAGCTCCTGTCTTCCGAGAGGGACAAGCACCGCCGAGGCATGGAGGGAAAAGAGCAGGAAATGAATGAGCTACGAGAGCGGATGAACGCCCAGCTGAACGAGTACCAGGAGCTGCTGGACGTGAAGCTGGCTCTGGACATGGAGATCAACGCCTACAGGAAGCTGCTGGAAGGAGAGGAGCATAGGTAGAGCCTGTAGCGAGTGCACTCACTTAAATCTTGTTCTTCACTTTGGAGTTGTTTAACTTCTTGCGCCCTCCGCAGACTGAAGCTGTCGCCCAGTCCGTCGTCCCGCGTCACTGTCTCCAGGGTGACAGGCTCCTCCTCCTCCCGCACCTCCAAGCGGAAGAGGGTGGAGGTGGAGACGGAGGAGGGCTCCCTGGTGGGAGCGGGCGAGGGCCAGCTGTTGGTATCAGAGGAGGCGACGGCCAGCGGGCCGGTGAGCATCTCCCCTACCGACATGGATGGAAACGCCGTGACGCTGGCCAACGATACAGAACAGGTGAGCAGAAGCGGCGGAGAACACCGTGGACATGCGTGGAAGACGGATGTTTACTAGTCACAGTGTTCTTAGAAAATAATGTAAAATATGTTAACTTAGGTGTAACTTGATCCATCCACCCACTTCCACAGCAGTCAATCTCATTTATTCCGAATTGCGAAGAACTCTCTCAAAAGTAATGCGCTCAGTTTTAATCTGTGCCATTGATAATTATGGACATCAAAAAACAGTGATGATCCAGGAAAAAAGCTAACAATGGCTGTAAATAAGGACACTAAATGATAGTTAACCATGTTAAATGGTAATCTAAAGCACGTCCAAACTCGAATATTGAGGTAAACTCAAACTAGACCAAACCAATTGAAAGTGAATTGTGGAGGCCGCTTTTAATTTGTGGCATATACAGGGCATGTATTGTGATGTGTGGATGTCCACCAACAACCGTTTGCTGTGTTGGCCCTTGTGTAGGATCAGCCCATGGGGAGCTGGCGGCTGAAGAGGCAGGTGGACGGCGGAGAGGAGGTCACCTACAAGTTCTCCCCCAAGTTCATCCTGAAGGCCGGCCAGTCTGTGACGGTAAAAACATAGCGCATCCAGACCCTGAAACGTTTAATCTACGGGCCAAACCCACCGCAGCTCTGCTCGTATAGCGGTCCTCATGGTTGTGCGTGTCCCCCGCAGGTGTGGTCTGCAGACGCAGGCGTCGCCCACAGCCCGCCCTCCGACCTGCTGTGGAAGAGCCAGGCATCATGGGGAACGGGAAACGAGATCATCACCGTCCTGATCAGCTCCGACGGGGAGGTACGGAAATTCTGTCTCTAAATTCCAACTATGCAAAACTGCTCTGCGTTGTTTGAGCGTTTGGCCTCCGCTTCCCCAAGGTCCATCTATTTCCCCTTGTTCTTCCAGGAGGTGGCCACGAGGAGTGTGACCAAGACTGAGGTGGAGGTGGAGAACGGGGAGGATGAAGAGGAGGAGGAGGAGATTGTGGGAGGAATGGTGAGTCTCGACTTATCTCTTAGCTTCGGGCTTCTTACCAGGCGTATGAGGTGCTTGAATTTCGGCCTCAGAAATAATATGTACCGGTGTGCCTTTAAAATAGCCACTTTTTTTAAGTCCTTGAAAAGTCCTTGAGAGGGGGGTGATATTCCCCACATTATGATGTTATAATGTGATATTCCCCCTGGTTTTGTTATTCAAAACGTAACGTAAGAACACTTTTTTTTAGAATCGCTTCTATGACATTTCATATTGTACTCATTCCAGGAAAATGTCGATGTAATCCAGCATGGTTGGAAATATTCACTTGTAATAGTAGATGACATTTCCGTCCACACAAATCTCACCTCCTCATCATCAGTGGTTTACAGCAGATGTTCCTTTATGCGTCACAATTTCGGGACAGGGTGGAGGTCGCAGTCAGCTGTTGGGTGATCAGGTTTGGGATTCTCCAAGCGACTGTTTCGACAACTTCTTCCACGAGGATTCCTAACACACCCTTCTCCCCCATGTCTCTCAAACAGGGCAAGAAGAGGACGTCCAGAGAGTGCGCCATCATGTGAGGACACCCCCCCCCCCGCCCCTCTCTTCCTCGTTGTTTAAAAAAAAAAAAAAAAAAGAGAGAAAAAAAAAAGCAGAATTTTGAATTATTATTTTCTACTTCCTGTTTTTTCCACCATAGAGCCACTCAGATATTTTTCTATTTGTCTTATCACCTCGTGGCGTCGACGTCTTTTTTTAAACAGTTCAGGAAGACAAGGACTTTTATTTTTTCTCCCCCTCTCTGGTTTCTAAAATACTCCATTTGTACTGTTATGCTGAACTCTGGACCTGCTTTTGATAAGAATAACTACAAAGAATTGTGATACTCTTTAGATTTACACTGAGCAAAATGATCTGCGACTGCAAACCCTTAAAGAGAATGTTCACGCTATGATCAGTATTCCCCTCCCCCTCCATTATCTGGCCATCTTCCATTCTTTTCTGATGAGCATTTGCTTTTGTGTTTTTGTTCGCCCCTTATTTTTTGGTATGCGTGCCAGATAACACTAGGAAATACAAAATGTGTATTGTGGTGTTTTTTTTTTTAAATTATAGTTGATGAACCTAAACCGTGATATTGTAACGGCTGCTGAAACTAGCTGTCAGTGTGGCTATGGGAAAGCTGATTTTCCAGATGTGTTTAAAAGAAAGAGAAGCCCATTAAAGTTAGATATGGGGCACGTGCGCCCATAGCATCAAGTCGGTCCTTTCTGTGCTCAGATCGTCTGAGCACCATCCCTACACGCCCCCGTGCCATCCCATCCCCCGTCAAAGTATCAAACGCAGCGTTTTAGGATTTCCGGCCAGGTTCCGTTAAGTTGGGGGCGGGCGGGCGGGGTTAAGAGGATCATGTATAGTTCTCTTATTGTGTTATTGTTAATGTTCTAACTAAAATCTTACTGTTGCTGTTTGGCCCCTGTATTGGCTGGCTAGGTGTGATGTTGTTATCCTGGTTTCCATGGCGTGGCCAAGCGGCTCCAGGGGCAGTGGTCAACTTCACTTTAACGCCATAGTAGGCTGGGTTAGGCCATGAGAAACCTCAACCCAGCAGCGTTCAGGTTTCTAGGGGGGAGCTCGTTTGACACCTCAGTGGAAACCAAGATAGCAGTTTTTATTTTATTTTTAGCTCTGTATTATTATAAAATGAAAGGTGCCCCCGGGCAGAAGGACAGTCCCGTTCCTCCTCTGTGCAGCTCCTGTGCTGCCTGTGAATGGGCCTTTGGTTGGTATTAAAACACAAAGTAGTTGTAGAGCGCTTGGTAGCATCATGACCAGAAGGGTGGGACTGGATCACGTGGTCATTTCAATTGAGAGAAATGCCACTGTTGAGTGTCTGATAAAAAAGAAAAGTGTCGTGCGTATTAACAGCATATAACCTTTTTAATTTGGAGTGCAACCGAACGGGGCCCAATAAATGTGTTGAGACAACTGCAATGCAAGGTCGCCAAAGAGTAATTCAAGGACACGTCTCACTCCCGTGATGAAACGTAGTACTGTTAGCCCCCGGCGGTACCTTGCTGTAGTTACAGGTAAAACGGACTTTAAAAGATTGCCTGTGTTCTATAGTCATAGATTCTGAATGATTCTCCCACCCGACTGAAAGCTTTGATACTGCCATGACGGTGAAATTGTCTTTAAAAATAAAAAATAAAAAAGTCTGTTAGATGGCTCTGGCCCTAGTGGTGTTTATGATAACTGAAATAATATTTCTTAAAATATTTTATTTCTGTTAAACTAGGTCATTGTTTTTTGTTTTTTTTTTCCGCTTCTGTGGTGGTCTGGCAGATTGGCAGGGACGGCTGCGCTGCCAAAATCTACCCCCCCCCCCTTTTTTTTTTTGTTTTCTTCGAAGTCATTTAAAGTGTGCTCTGTTTGTACTTAGGCACCGTGTTGTTGTGCCTCGTTTAGAAGAAGTGCTAGCGACACTGTTCATAGTGAGGTTATTAACATTGTAATGATTAGTTCATTAGCAACAATCTTGTACTGTGTCCTGCAAAAGTATTCAGCCTCTTAACTGCCTCTCCCCTAAACTGAATTAAAACTTGTAAGTTGACGTTTTGGAAACATCCAAAATCAATTATTTTAAGGTTGTAACATTTCTATTTATTTATTTTTTTCAATGTGAGGAAAATATAAAAGAATTACACAGAACTGAGATATGTAGCTCGCGAAAGTGTTCAGCGACTGTTTAGGATCCCTGGGCTGTTTTGGAATGCGAGGGGCGGCGGTAGCAGTCGGACGAAGGGGACGTCCCATCTCTGGGGATATTCACCGAAATCTTGGATTTGCTTCGATTCCCCCGGAGGCCTCTGCGAGTGATGATGAATGGACACGTCGTCGCGCAAGGTGTTTCTCAAAAACCCCAAATTGCGACAGTCAAGTGCTGTGGCGACAGGATCCTGCCGTGCGAGAGCGATTTCCACATAAAAGAGGAACGGCTTGATTGCAAATCATTTCCATTCGGCCCGATCTACAAAACTCTTCAGTCCGGGCACTCGCTTTGAAGCCGTTATTCTAGCGAACCGCTTTTAGTGCAATGGCTGAATACATAAGCAGGTGCCATGTTTATATTTTGAGGGTGCTGTATTGAACATTTTAAGTAAGCCCTAAAGAGGACTAAATACTTTTGCAAGACTGCATCAGGGCTGTGGGGCGAAGACGAATGCCGGTGAACAGCGGCGAAACAATACGAGACTTTAGTTTTCAAATCCTGAATGTATGGGGCAGGCCTGCAAGCTCCAGAGCTACCACTACAATTGGGTAATAAATGCGCGTTGGCGATTGGATGACGGATGTCAAACTGAAATCTTAAAGTAAACTGACATTATTGTGCAGATTATTATTATTATTTTTTTTAATTTTTTTTTTATTGTATCGGGTTTGGAAATTATTTCTTATTTTATCTTTGTGTTTGATTGCAGTGCTTTACATGCATATTCATGTTTTTATTTGGGGGGTGGGGGGGGCGTAATGTGAAATGTTATATTTTGGGGTCTCTTAGGGTGATTAAATTTGGGTGCTAACAATCCGCCATGTGCTTTTCTCAGTGTTGCACAGACGTGTCCATAACAGGTAAACCTGCCAGTGATGTTGAAGATTGGCCTTCTAAATGCTAATGTGACTAGCGTATTTTAAAATTGTGCTTCTCCTGACCCTGTTTTTTTAGCAGGTACTTGTAGTTATTGTGAATAAGCCTGGGACTTATGTCAAGTGAATCAACTCCCATTAAGGTGTGACCATCATTAAGCTTTTTTTTTAAGTGATTCTTGCGAGTCTTGTTTCTGCCGGTGAATTTTAGGGCATGATTCTAAGACAAGCAAGCGTGACGCGTCATGCTGGATTAAGTAGATATCTCAAATAAGGACTTAGATTTGGATCAAGTTGGTCATAATGGGGTATTACTGCTATGGCTTTCTCTATTGTAGTGAAACGCATGATAATGTAAGTGAACACTGAGCCAAACACCCAACTCTTAATCACTGCTGAAGGGACCGGTCACAGGGGAGGGGGAGGGGGGGGGGGGGAGCATGCCAAATGTCAGGTTCATTCATATTGATTATCACACTTATTATTGAACTATTTTTTCTATACATAATAAATGTTTTCAATATTAAAACGTCTCATTTCTTGTGTCGCAATTTCCTATTTATTCGGCCTCCCGCTTATTTGGAGAGGGCTTTACAAAAGTCATGTCTTACAAAAGGCAATATTTTGAGATTGGAAGTACTGATGTGATATGGCTCTTATTATGTGAAAGCATCGAGTTGGAAAGATTTCCAGCATTGCCTTTGTTGACATTTCAGCGCCTGTCTGAGTCCACTGCTCTTATCGTGGAGCCCCTAGGAACAACTTCCTTACATGGAGAAATGGGTGCGGCCATGAGGCGAATTCCAAGTTGTGTGAAATTTGCACGTGCATCTTTTCTGCGCACAACGTAAGAACATTTCTACGCTGTTTCCGTGTTTATCAGTGGTTATTGAGAAGAAGACTCTTTAATCGTCACACACTACAACACATGCATACACACGCACACATGCACATGCTTTGGATGGTGGCCGGTGAAATGGCTCCTCTGCATTTGACGCATCCTGGCTTGTCCTTCCTCTGGGGGGGCAGCCAGGAGCAGTGTGTGCATGTTTTTTGGGGGGGGGGTCCTTACTGATGTTAGATGGAGGAAGCCCCATGTGAGCAGAGGGAGAACATGCAAACTCCACACAGAAAGGCCCCTAATCGGGAGATAACTCAGCCCAGGACCTTTTGCAGGGAGGCAGTAGTGCAATGCACTGTGCCACATTTTTTATTACATATTGCAATAAAAACAAGCCTTTTCATTTTGACAGGTGGAGCAGGCTTATGTCAAATGCAGAAACAAATCCATTTTGGGGTTTCATTTGCAGTTTGTCAGTTGTCTACAGCAAAATATTTTGTTAAAAGAAATCGAAAGTCTGTACGTTTGTTTTATTTTTGACTACGTGTTTTCCCATGAAAAACTGATTTGAAGAAAATCAAATGACATGTTTTAGTTTGATATTTCTCAAAACAGACTGCCTCTTTAAGTTAAAACCCAAATTGAGTGAAGCGTTTTACTTGGACACGATCTTTACACACAGTTATCGAAATAGAAATGGCAGAACACATTCTTAATGTTTATTTTAAGGTCTAAATTTTAATTTCACTGGAAAGTTATTTTCCACCTGCTCGTTCTCCTGTTTAGTTTAATAATCTGGTATTTATCCACTATATTCCCTACTGTCAAATTACCTGTGGTGTTTACTTTGAACGGTTTGGAACTGTTTTTCAAAGTAGGACATTTTAACTGGATCATCAAACTCAATTGCAGGATTTCTTCCAAATTGTTAAAGTGATATTCCTAGCCACAGTAAACGCTTTATCAAAAATGTTAGAAATTGGTTGTTTTAACAGTTCAAGCCACTATATCCGTGTTTATTGCAGAAAGTTGTGGAAAAATGTTCCGAAATACTCAAATATAAACACATTGGCACTGCTCACTGTTGATAACATCCACTGTTAATTGTGTTGTATTTGCCATTTGTCTTTTTTATTATTTATTTTTAAATGGGTCCCCAGGAAAAAAAAATGTTGGAAAAACACTTCAGACCCTTTCAGTTGGAATGAAAGTAGGGCCACAATCTATTTATTTATTATTTTTACATAATCTGCAGTTTGCCCGACCGCATGGCAATTCGTCACGGCAAAATTAAACCATTTCACAAATGTAATGCAATTTAGTATTTTCCCACTCCCCCCCCAAGAGAACAAACAGCTCAGAGCACCAAGGAAATAAAACAAGTACGTAAGTGTGGTATACCCAGTTTATTTTCTTTTTTTTTTCTTTCTTTAAAACAACTTACACAGTTGAATGTCATCCATTTGTTCATAAATCCCAGACTTCATTACTTGCATGTCATAAAAAAAAACAAAAAAAAAAAACAGGATTCTACAGAGTTGGGGAGGAGGAGGGGGGGGGGGTTACAGCCCTGTGAAAGTGATATATGGCGGGCTGTAAAGGGTTAACACAGAGGAGAAGCTGCTGTCACCGAACATCGATATATTCAGAGCGACTTCCCACGTCATAAGTAGCACTTACTAATACTTCTCGCCTTTCAGGGCACGATCGCAGCGGCGAAATCACATTTGCTTTAATACAGGTATTAAAACTCCCCTCACACCTCTCCCTACACTCTCTTTCCATAACTGCAGCCTCTCTTATCTTACCCGTTTATCACGTGATCATGACCCTCTGCTGTCGAGAAGGGGAATCTTAGGTCCGATTCCCCCCAAATGATCATCCCAGGTATCGTTTTGATCCGTTTTAGCTCGTTTCCATTAATAGAAGTACGAGAAACAGGGAGAAAAACGCTTGTTTCCCGATCATGTACCTTTCCAAAAAATAAAAATAAAAAATCTTAATCTGTATCTGGATAAACCATCTTTGGTTGGTAGTGCTAAGAAATAATTTTTATTTATTTTTTTTTAATTCAAAAACATCTATCACAAAAAGGAGGGAAAAAAATGAAAAATAATAAAATAAAATTCAAGCTCTTGATAAATACTACAGACACCCTCCCAAGTGACGCAAAGCCCAACTGGGTGGCGCGTGTGACCTCTCTGCGGTAAAACTAACACGGCCAGCTTGACGTCATCCCTCAGCTTTGCATGGATGGAAACCCGCTAAGTTCATCGGGAAGGAGACTGTCCGGTTAGAAAACAGATAAACGAGGCGGACCGTCTCTTCTGCCGGGAAAAAAAACATTCCGGGAAACACGCACGCGGGGGCGCCAGAGAGTGCGAGACAAAATTTGAAGGCGGCGGGAGGGGCTACCGAATACGACGACGCACTTTCAGCTCAATTCCATTCTTGAATTTCACAATAGGATTCTAATATTTCAATAGTACACAGAATACTGTAGCGAAGAGTATAAAAAGGAGTATAAAACACTTTAAAGTGTAGTTTCAAAAAAAAAAAAAAAAAAACACCGTCACTGCTTGTTCACGTGGCCTTAAAAAACAAAAAAAAAAAAACAAAGACGACAACGTCGTCGTCGTCGTCATCACCTGTCTGCAGGAAAATCTGATAATAGCGCCGAAGGATCAATCATTTAAAAGCTTCGGCGGATAGATACGTCGTAAAAAGGAGACACAAATACATATTTGGCGTGCGCTCGATAGAAGAGGGGCTTTTCCTCCGACACCCGGTTATAGCCCTCAAAGCATCGGTACAAAAACAGAACAAGGAGCAAACATGGAGGAAATTGATTCGAATTCACTGCATTTGGCTTTAAAATGTGTGTGTGTGTGTGTGTGTGTGTGTGTTCATATTACAAAAAAAAACCTGCTTAATATCACTAGTGATGGCATGCGCCCTTATGTACTTCACCCGGCATTAACATTTTTGTAGCTTTACTTGCAGTGCCATACTCCTGCCGTCCCACATCCAACGCAACCCGTTTGTGTACTTCTTTTGTGTGTGTGTGTGTGTGTGAACGTTTTGCGTGGGTGCGCGGTGTGCGAGGGCGGGCGCGCCCGCGCCTACAGCCAGGTGAGGAACGGCTCCGTCTTGTTCAGAACCGACTCCACGTCGGTGAGGAGGGGGATGATGTCGGCGCCCTCCAGGGTCCCCAGGTCCACGTTGGTTCCCGGGAGCGAGTCCAGGAAGTCCGGGTAGCGGCTGGGCTGCGCGCCGGGCATGCTCAGGCCGCCCTGCGCCATGGACTCGCCTGCGGAGGCAGGTCGCAGCGTCACAGACGCGCAGAGCTGTGCGTGTGCGTCACCCACGAAGGTGACAGCGACGCGGGAGGCGACAAACGACTTTTTCCCCAAATGACTCGGGAGTCACTTCGGAAAAAAGCTGGAAATAGATACTGGAGGACTAAATTCAAGCGCAAGTAAAAAAAACCAAAACAACCACTGGCCAATGCGCGGTTATTCACGTTGAATGTGACTCATTTACCGAGCGACTCGTCAGGAACCGAAATCTCGAAAGGAGATCTCAACCTTTCGTCACCATGAATAGCTCTCACCTTTGGAGCGAAGCTCATTCCGTGCGGAACTGAAGAATCAGTGCGGCCGTGCGATTTTTTAAATTATTATTATTATTATTATTATTTCTTTTTTTAAATCTTGCGAGACAAAAGCTCATCCCTATCCTTTGTCTGCGGAAGCGGAATTTGAAACAGTCTCACGGCGCAGCGGTCGAGGCAGCGCCGGGATAGACTCGTTTACCTGTGTCCATCTCCTCCATGTTGTTGAGGAAGTCTTCGGGGGTGGTTGGGATGCTGTAGCAACCCAATCCCAAACCGCTGTCACTGCTCTGTTCCCTGGAGTGGTGGAAATGACCACTGAAGGGGGGAGGGAGAGAGAGGGAGAGAGAGAGAGAGAGGAGCTCATGTGAGGTTCCAGCAGTTTGGCGACTGGGCAAGAAGAAGAGTTTGAGAAATGCGATTCATTTGCCCTCGGCCTTGGATGTGGGAGCTGGCTACCTGTTGAGGAAGGGGTCCGAGCCGCTCGTGGGCATGTTGGCGCTGCTCTGGCTCGCACCGGCGGGCGACAGTGTGGAGGACATACTGTCGGCGTCGATGGGGAGCTGCCTGCACAGCGCCACCTCCTGATGGGAAAGAGAGAGGAGGAGGGAAGGAGTAGGAGAAAGGACGGAAGGGAAGGAGACACAAGTGAGAGAGGGGAAAAAAAATAATAATAATAGATGAAGGTGCAGGAGACGGACGGAGAGAGCGGGAGAAAACACACAACCTGGTTATAGTCGCCACTGGAGTTGCAACGTGCCGTTTTGACCACCAGAGGGCGCAATAGTCCATCATAAGGATCAAAAACAAGGAGCGCCAAGTTGGAATCGAACTGGAGTCTGTTGCTGCTCTGAGGTCCGCCTCTCATGTGAAAGCTATGACAACATTGATTCAACTTTTCTTTTTTTTTCCCCACTTTCTCTCGGTCTTTGTTTGGCATTATTTGATACAAAGGAGGCGTGTGGAATACTTTAGGATGGAGCGAGGGTGCGCCAGTCACCTGTCTCATCAGCTCCTCCTGCCGTCTCTG
Source organism: Zeus faber (assembly GCF_960531495.2). Classification (NCBI taxonomy): domain Eukaryota; kingdom Metazoa; phylum Chordata; class Actinopteri; order Zeiformes; family Zeidae; genus Zeus; species Zeus faber. The sequence goes on from NC_137193.1 coordinate 15,875,696, forward strand.
GATCCTCTCTCTCTCCAGCTGGATTCTCTGGAGCCTCATCTTCTGCTGCTGGTTGACGGCAGCGGGGCTCACTCCGCCTGGCAACACACACCAGTCAGGGGCGTTCACTGGTGCGTTTTCCACGACCTGACATGGTCTATGGACCCGGATCTACAATAATAACCTGAATTCTTGCATTTCTATCGCCACCAAGACAATTCCACATCGGGACACTTGCCCCCTATTATCAATTTGCATGTTTCTATGGTTACTTGTGTCAGCCAGGCTAATGTACAGGGAAGATGACCCAAGTACAGTAAGTAATAGTGACTCTTGAAAATGACTCATAACTGACTTATTATCAGCGAACAAAAGCAGTTATTATTAACTACAAAAGGGTATAGATGATAACCCGACTTAAAATTGGATTTGATTTAGAAAAAAAAATCCAATTATATCATTTGATATCGTAAAATAATCTAGGAAATAGCATTTGATGAAAGCAAACAATTGAATTGAGGTTTCTGGTCAATGCTGCAGGGTGCCATAGCTTCTTCATATTGCAACATTTATCTTAGTTAGTACCAACGCGTTCAATCCACGGTCCCACTTGGAAGGCCACAAGCCTGTAATTATAAACCCGTTCTGGCAAACAAGTCTAGACAGGAAGTGGGCCCAGACGCTTTAGCTTACCGTTGACTAGGGATGCCACGGTTAATACGCTCATGACACCAGTTGTTACTGGTAAAACTAGACATTTTACAACGGGGGGGTGTTGTGTTCCCATTATGCACGGGCGCTTATTACGGATGGAGGGAGGCAGGTCCTGATCTATACCAGATCTAAAGTCTCCTATAGCCTTCTCTCCTCTCCTCCCATGATAAGCAGACTGTGCTGTGGCTCTGCTGTGTGCACAAGCAGACACTCCCACTTTTGTAGTGTCCGACTAAGTATTGACAACACGCTAAGTATTTTACAAATCAGATTTATTTTTGATGATGGTCGTCGGTTATGATACACGAAAATTAGCTTAATGTTTATTTATGTTTTATTTCTCTTAAAAAAAAAATTAATAATAATTTGAAAAAGCAAAATGACGGCAGGCAAGTAATGTAATCGGCGTACACCTGAACAACCTGTAACACCGGCAACACAGATAACCGCAGAAGCCTTACTGTTGACTCAAAAAGCCAAAAGCGCAGATTCATTTTGATGAACCTACCTTTGATGCCGCCGGCCCCCGTCACTCCTCCCACCCCGGTCCCCAGGGGTCCCGCCAGGCCCATCATGTCCCCGGCGGAGCCATGTTGTTGGGCCAGGGCTCCGGGCGAGCCCAGGCTCTGAGCTGGAAGCTGCTGGCCCTGCAGCTGCTGCTGCTGCTGCTGCTGGTGGAGGTGGTGGTGGTGCTGATGGTGTTGCTGCCGATGCTGCTGCTGCTGCTGCTGGGGTGGCATCACTGCAAACACGGACAAGGTGGAGGAGAAAATAAGTCTCATTGGGAAGTTTCATTTGGGACCCAACAAAATAATTAGAAGAAGAACCGCTTCATTGGCCAAGTAGAACCTGCGTATAAACTGAATTTATCCTCTGTACTAAAAGCATCCAAGCTACGAGGGGCAGCTCCGCAGCCCGAGCCTTGTTCAAGGGTTAGGGACGGAAGAAGACACAGAATGGATTCCAATGGATTTCATGACTTGGTCTTAATGGACAGTTTGACATCAAGCTGAGAAACACAATCCCAGAATGTCGTATCCAAATCATTTGCGCTTTGCTTTAGCATCTGCCCCCGTCCTTCAAAGTGTTTCCTGGTTTTTCTTTCCACTTCTCAGGAATCGATAAGGAAGTGCAGCTGGATTTCTGCGGAGATTTGAAGCTTTGCCGCGGCCGCAGCTCGGTGAATGGTCACCGTGTGCACGGTTTATTAATGATCAGCTTAGCGTCGGGAGAATCCCCTACTCTAGGATAATGTTTGGCAACTCAAGAGAGCATGGCGGCACAACTTTGGATTTTCATTTCATCCATAGGGGTCTATCACAGACGGTGGCAAAACTCAGGACGGATAATACGGTTACTTCTGGGTAGCGACGGCACAACCTCTAATTTTCCGATCTCGAGCCTCTGCTTATACCAGTACCATTGAGCAGCTGTTGACGCAAATGTATACGCACTAAACCTTGGAGGGAACCTAAAGGGAGAGTTGTTTTGCTGAGGTGGACATGAGCTCACAGAGTACTGAGTGGACCTGTTGATCCTTAAACCACTCGCTCATGGTAGAGGCCTCAGTTGAACTATTCCAGAGGGACCACCGCCAAAATGGCTGACGGAATTGGCCATTAAAGGTATTTTTTTTCTCTGTAGTAACATGTTCATAATCTTTTGCTTGAGAGAGCGAGAGCGAGAGCGAGCGAGCGAGAGTGTGTGTGTGTGTGTGTGTGTGTGTGTGTGCGCAAACGTACCCAGGTTGGGCTGAGACAGGACCATGCTTCGCTGTGGCTGAGTGTGTGTGTTGGTGTTGCTCGGCGCATTGTGGTGCAGGGACATTTGCGCCATGTTGGGGGCCAAGGATTTTCGGGGGTCGATCCATGTCGTTATCTTCTCGATGTGACTGAAGGAGGAGGGGGTCAGGAAGAGAGAGAGATTAGTTACTTCGATTAAGCAGATATCGTATTGGCTGCTGAAGGAATATAGAATTGACATAAAATAACTAACTATAAAATCGATGAAAAATGTAAGAAAAAAAAACAACAAAAACAAATGAAGTGTAAAAAGGCATCCATGAATTCAAATATGGATGGATCTGCTGCGAGGAATCAGCCCTACAGATATGTAAACACCCTGCACAGCGTGGTATATGAAAGGAGCCTACATTCTATTGTTCCACTAGAAGATGGTGCAAGTGAGCACAAATTCCCATTCAACTCTATTTAGATAGCATTACATTGGGCAGATGTACGGACATCAAGCCAAAAAGGCCCCGGTGCTTTAAAGACTGGATCACAGCCCGGGCACAGTGAACGTGTGTTTTTGAGGCGGCGGAATTCATTTTGAAACGAGCAAAATCCAAAACGACAGTTTTTTTTTGTTTTTTTTTGTTTAATCATCCATTAATAAGTTCCGTCACTCAGACTCTGACCTTCAGCCTGCAAGTACCTGCATTTGGTGCTTAGCGGGCGCTAAATCCAGACCCTGGACACGCACACGATAAATTTAATGGTGATCTGGGAAACCATAGTTTAGAGGTGGTTTGTGCCTGACAAAATCCATTCAAAAGCATTTGGGTCCAGTTACAGAGGGGGAAACCCCCTGACCCCGCCCCCGCTGCACACACACACACACACACACACACACACACACACACACACACACACACACACACACACACACACACACACACACACACACACACACACACACACACACACACACACACACACACACAATTCCCTCTTTCTCTCTGGCTCGGCCGCCCTCCCACCCTTCCCTCCCACAGCCTACAGTTTGGCAACAATTGATTTCCCGGCTCTGCAGCTTTTGGGGGCGTTAAAGAACGGGACCGGAGACGATAGATTCTGGATAAGTACTGTAGCGTCACAGAGCTACAACAAGCTAGAACAACTGGTTGTGCGCAGGTCGGCAGGCTATAGTTAGACATCCTGACAACAGCTGTTGTGGTTTCCTCCCCCATCATGTACACACACGGATGGGGATTCACACAATTGGGAAAGAAAAAAAGTTGGGTGGCCAACTAGTTGTTGTTAAAAAAACCTAAACCCTGTAAATTTGACCACAAAACACAGACAATACAAATAAACAAATATACAATAACTTTTTAATCAATACAATGCCAATTACCATTTTGTCTTCGACTCGGGAGAAAAAAAAAATCCCTTTGAAAGAATAGAATCAATGAGACCCTACCCCAGTTTCTATTTGGCACTTTTCATAATTATCGCTATGAAAAAATAAATTAAGATATTTTGTCACTTTTTGTGAGCGTGTCATTTCCCTCAGAATGGACAGAACTAGGGGTTTTCCCTTGAAAAACCCCTTTGTTTCTGCCGTAAGAAAACAAAAGCCAGAGTCCTGCTGGGCTCAGCAGAACTCCTAAAAAGGGCTCAGCGAAAACCACGACGCTCCATGACTATACGTTCCTAAAAGATTATAATAGCATTTACTCTTGACTCTTACCCTGATATGAAGAAATTCTTAACCAGAAAAAAATATAAATAAATTTGTGTCCCGTATACCACAAAGGCCAACTTGATTTGGAAAACCTTCAGATATTACCAGCTGTCCCCACCAGGGTGTGTATGTGTGGTTGGTGGAATGGAATGTCAAGAGTGGCATAGCTCTGTAGTCAAGGGAACACCGAAAAATGTTGCTGGAGATGCCCTTTCTCACCACACACACACACACACACACACACACACACACACACACACACACACACACACACACACACACACACACACACACACACACACACACACACACACACACACACACCTCATCTCTTTCCAATGGCACCTGTCAAGGGATGGGGGGGGGTGGGATATATTAGGCAGCAAGTGAACAGTCAGTTCTTGAAGTTGATGTGTTGGAAGCAGGAAAAATGGAGACTAAATTGTGATGGTTGGACGACTGGGTCAGAGCAAATACATAGCCTAACCTTAACAATATGCAGTAGTTAGTACCTACCAAAAGGGGTCCAAGGAAGGACAAGCGGTGAACCGGTGACAGGGTCATGGGCTCATTGTCTAGCCCATCTATTCTGATCCCACAGAAGAGCTACTGGAGCACAAATTGGTGAAAAAGTTAATGCTGCTATGATGGAAAGGTGTCAGAACACACAGTGCATCACAGCTTGCTGCGTATGGGGCTGTGTAGCTGCAATGTCCATGTTGACCCCTGTCCACCACTGAAAGCTCCTACAATGGACATGTGAGCATCAGCACTGGATCATGGAGCAATGGAAGAAGGTGGCCTGGTCTGATGAATCACACTTTCTTCTACATCATGTGGATGGTTGGGTTGAGGGTCCGATCCGATCAGGCATCTGTGGGATGTGCTGGAACAACAAGTCCCCATCCATGGGGCCCCCACCTCGCAACTAATGCCGAGTTCAGACTATGTGATTCTGGGCTGATTTTCCGCTTGCCGACAGGTTTTTGCAGATCGCCGAGCAAAGCCCCAGATTGGAGGAAAATCACAGCGCGCTCCCGTGAGCGACAAGCGTGTGGTGTGAACGGCTCACGACGCGACCCGACTGCTCGGTGAGCAATCAAACCCATGTTTAATATCTGGTCGTGTCGGGATCGAGTCGGGAGTGAGGCAACAAGCTACAGCCAATGAGAGCAGACACGGAGTGACGGGGGGACGGGAGGAGTCCAGAAGGAAAGACAGGGAGACTGCTGCTAACGTCTTGATGCCAGATACCACAGTTCACCTTCAGAGGTCTTGTTGAGTCCATGCCTCCATGGGTCAGAGCTGTTTTGGCGGCACAAGGGGGAGTTACACAATATTAGTGGTAAAATATTATATATCTGTGTGTATTGAGCTTAAAAACAATTGATAGGCAGGCTATGTAAAGAATGATATAATCAAGGCATGTAGATTCGGGATATATTTTATTGAAAAGTAGGCTACTTTTGCTTAAACAATAAAATAAGTCTCGTCAATAGACTCACATGCGTAATGGTATTTTAAAACAAATGACACACACACACACACACAAATAACCACTAATATTGTGTACCCCCCCCTCGTGTCACCCAAACAGCTCTAACCCGTTGAGGCATGGACTCCACAAGAAGTTACAGCAGGTCCTTAAAGTTCAGTAAGTTGCAGGGTGGGGCACCCATGGATCGGGCTTGTTGTTCCAGCACATCCCACAGATGCTCGACTTGAATTCTGGGGAATGTGGAGGCCAAGTCAACACCTTGAACATTTTATCATGTTCCTGAACAGTGAACAATTTTGCAGCGTCGCAGGGTGCAGGCCACTGCAGTCAGGGAGTACCGTTGCCATGAAGGCGTGTACTTGGTCTGTAACAATGTTTAGGGAGGTGATACGTGTCAAAGGAACATCCACATGAATGCCAGGACCCGAGGTCTCCCAGCAGAACATTGTCCGGAGCATCACACTGCCTCCGCCAGCTTCCCTTCTTCCCATAGTGCATCCTGGTGCATCTCTTCCCCGGGTAAACGATGCACACACACCCGGCTATCCACATGATAGAAGACGATAAATAGAATATCATAAGAGACTTTCCCCCCAGTTTTTTTTCCCCACCGTGGTCTCGGGAATTCCATTGTCACTTTCACTCGCTCACCTCTTCAAAATAAAAGTTTTTAAGGTTCACCCCCCCAACTTAAGGAATGCATTGTCCCGCTGCGTGAATTAACACACACACACACACACGCACGCACGCATTCCTCTCGGTGTGCGGCAGACAAAGCTGTCAGTCAGTCCGACGACAGCACAGATCAAACGAAAGAGCAGAATGGATCGTGCATCACGCCTGACAGCTCCGTTCGGACTATGTTTTTGGCGACTGTGTAGCCGAGTGTTTGGTGGTGGGTCTTCCTCTGAATGACCCTCCCCTTGCAACACACACACACACACACACACACACACACACACACACACACACACACACACACACACACAGACACACACACACACACACACACACACACACACACACACACACACACACACACACACACACAAAATGTAGAGAACAATACACCCACATAATTGCTGCTCACATACACATTCCACAGCCATGAATAGAGAGGGAGACAGAGAGACACAGAGAGAGAGAGAGAGACAGAGAGAGAGAGACACACACAGAGAGAGAGAGAGAGAGACAGAGAGAGAGACAGACAGACAGAGAGACACACAGACAGAGAGACAGACAGAGAGAGAGACAGGGGAAAATGTGAGTTTTTCCAAAGACTAGACTGTTTTTTGTTTTAAAGGCGCTGTGAGTAGTTCAACTGTATTTATCGAAAGTTGTGAAATCCTCTCACGCTTCTCTTCCAAGGACGATTGAGTCTTAGACACAAATACATAAGCTTCGGAATTGAGGAGAGTTGTATTTACATGGTGTTTTGTGACGCCTTCGGGACTCACTTTACTTTATTTCAATAGAATCCTGAGCATCATTTTGGTGTCGCTGGGTTTAAGGAGGAAATGCTTCTATTTACATCCACTGTTCCATTTCTTAGGGTTAGGGGTTATGAATATGCGTTTGTCATGGTTTGTACGGTGGTTAAATGATCCTTGGGGCGCTGGCACACCAAGCAAACCGAGGATATTTTTTTGTTATAAATATAAAAAAAAAAAAAAGATAAATATGTACATATTATTTTTTATATGTTTTGTATGTTTTTATGTATTTAATATATCAAAAAAGGACAGAAAGCGAATCTACTGTAAAAACAAAAAAGTAATGTTAAAAAAAAATAAGCTGTTTTGTATAAGTTTTGTAATTGATGGCTGGAGAAGCAGGTTAGGGTTAGCCCCTAACACCTACTGTCTGTAGTCATGTTTATTAATGGGACAGGCCACCAGCTAATGTTATTATCTTTTGTAATTGTACTTTTACAAGCTAAAAATGGATCTTTGATAATAACAACTATGACAAAATGTATGTTTGTTTTCATTGACGAAACTAAAATGTTCGTGGTGGGCTATCGGACATTCAAAAAACATGGTATTTTCCCCCAATTGTGCAAATGTTCCTCGAGTGGTTTTTTCCAGTTTCTCAACTTATTTTCCAAACTGAGTTTTGCTGTTACTCTCCCATTGTTGAACTTGGAATAACAGCACGAACGGCGATCTTACAGTTCCTTTGATGCACACAGGCAGTTCAAGATAATCCTCAGAATCAGAATGTGACACCATTTGATAAAATATGGTTATAAAGTGTCTCGACTTGAACAACAAGAGGTGACGTCGCTTCCGTAAACACCGCCAAAAAACCAACAGAAGCAAGAAATTTCACTTCTCTGTGAAAACACATAATCTCCGTGTTGTCATGGATTACTAGAAGAGCGGTGGCAGAAGCTCTGAATTACATCGCGTAACTGCACTGGCAGCGCGAGGCGGCGCAGCGGGGTCCTCCCGGAAAACAACAATTCCCAGAATGCAAATAGCGGGGACCTCCAAGCCAGCATTCTGTGAGCAGATTCCCAGAATCCCAGCCATACAGACAGCGTATTAGCCCAATTTAATTCGTTTAAAGAGAAAAAACATTTTGACTTAAAGTAGTGACTAAAAGTTGACTGAAACGTAATGACTTTTTGTTGACTAAAAAGTTTTAAGTTGGCGTAGACAAAAACAACTGTACACTAAAACTACGAAGGAGTGTGACTCAAACGAATAAAGAATTTTCGTCCAAAGACTAAGACTAAATCTAAAATAGCTGCCAAAATGAACACTGACTCGCAGCTGCCGCTCAAGCTCTATCGGACCTCTCCGATTTCAAAGCGTATTTTAGGTAGCTGCAAATGTGCTACGAGAATTACACGCTTCATCTAGCAAATCCTAACTGTGCGTTTGATAAGTGGGGGGTGGGTGATAAACAGCTGTACGGTAAACAATTCCTCCCAATGCAAGTACAAATTTCCACAATTAAAATGATATTTATAATCCGGGGGAGGCTGACTAAGACACGAAAGAATCGTGGAAGCGGCCAACTGCTGTTGTCGCAAAGCACAGACGGTATTTTACAGGAAACCGGGACTTCCATTTCCTGTCTCCCTGACCCTGCGTGCGTGCGTGTGTTAACTTTACTTGGGTGGATCGTTCTTTTTTGGTTTAGAAGTGGACAACAACATGGATCCTCGCTTAACAGCTGTATTTACTCGGACCTCACTTTGATACCAGTACAAGAATGTGTGTGTGTGTGTGTGTGTGTGTGTTCAGGCTCATCACAGACTCCTCAACTTTGGCAGTTGCAGTATTAAATAAATGGAGTATAGTCTTTTTCTTTTTTTATTCTAACCAAAGCATATTTCAACATCTATTATTTATATTGTGTGTTGAGTTATGAGAGAGAGGGTGAGAGAGAGAGAGAGAGAAGCGAATGATAAAGCACATGGTTCCTATTCTGCAGTCCACCTGAGCTCCACAGACTAAACACAGATAAACCCTCCAACACACACACACACACACACACACACACACACACACACACACACACACACACACACACACACACACACACACACACACACACACACACACACACACACACACACACACACACACACACACACAAACACACAAACACAAACTCCCGTCTCGCCTGCTACATTTGCGTCAAGACTAACATTCCCACATTATAAGAGATGCCGAAAACAACCGGTACCTCTTTGGCAAAACTCACTTTTTCAGTACTTGTTCACATACATTTGGGTCTCTAAACTGCCTACTAACGCACTGTGAAGTAAGACATCCCAGTCAGCTTTTTGTGAGCAGCCTTTGTTGGAAAAACCTGTCCTGAAACATGCCGTTCAGATGTTTGATCCCTTCACAGGGCCCACAGTAGAATTAGAACCACCCTCCATCTGAGTAACTCCACCCACAGCTGGAGCGCCACCGGACTCGCTAGCATCAAAGCTAAGAGTGGAGCATGGGAAGTGCTCAATTGTTGGATGCAGAGACCAGCACAAATCTTTAAAAAAAAGAGGAATTAATACCATCTGTCCGTGTTTCATTCAAAAATGATTCTTTTTTTTTTTTTTTTTTTTATAAAAAAGGTATGTGGCTAACACAATCTCGTCAGTGTGATTTTTATTTTAGATGTATTTATTGAATTTTCCGACATTTCCCGAATGAAACAAAAAAAAGACCCTGTGCTGTGTCCCATTGCTGTGGAACCGGCCGTGCAGCAGTGCCCATGCCTTACAAAAGCCAGAACAAGCTCTTAAATGAGGCCTTGTAGATCTAATATGAGTGAAGATTCAGCAACTGGATCGCTTATTTCTCGCTTCAAATTTGTTCAGAAACACATTTTGGTGGACTGATAAGGTGAAATCAGTGAAAGTTTACGTACTTCATACAACAGGCTCACAGAACTGGGGCAAATAAAAAAATTTTAAAAAAAAGTCCCAGAGTGGGCATGGGGAGCAGCAGCTTTTTCATTTAAAGGAGCAATAGACAACTTTGTTGCTTTTTCTTTTGATTATGAAGTTAATGTTGATTGGCTATAGATTAATGACCATCTGCGTTCAGAGTGGTTCCCAATAAGCCTCCATATCACTATGCATTCAGATTGCCACCGGGTACAAACTCCCGTGAAAATTATCGATTTGCAGCACTGCGTCACAGGAAATGCGTCAATGCACCAATGCACAACCATGAGTGTAAATGGTGGACGGTGGAGCAATCTGCTCCATGTAGATCATAAACCCTTGAATATAAAAACGACTCATTGACATCGGTTGAGAAATGTCAACATCATAGTGCTTTTTATCCAGAAAAAAAACCGCAGCGCCCCCATTTACTTGTATTTGTTTACAGGTCGCTCTTGCCTGTTCCAATATGGTGGTGACGTTGATGTTTTGTAGCGACGGGCTGAAGCGCTCAATGGAACGTCTACGTTCCATTGACTGCGCAACCAAAATAAATAAAATTAAACTAAAATTGGGACAATTTCAATTGACCTCTTCAGTGAACATGCTTCTTTCTTATTTCCAAAGTGGTGTTGATCATTTACACAGAGCGCTCTGAGCGATGGTAAAGCGACCCGGTTGTCTTTTCCACATCGGCGCAAAAGTTGTCGATTGCCCCTTCAATGCTAATCATCTGTGGGAAAACGCACCAATCCGTACCCTGACAAATTCCAAATGAAAATGCACTGGTTCTGAAATGCATCAGAACCATTTTCAGGTTTCAGTCTGGTCCCTGCACCAAAAACTCAAACAGCTGAGTCTACGTCCCAGGAAGTGACTCAAAAACTAAAAAAAAAAGAAAAAGAAAAGACAGAAAAAAAACAGGTTGCTTCCACTCTCCTTCGTGCGTGACCTTTACGAACAAGTTCAATGGGCACATTTTCCTCTTGCCTAAGTTTTCTACTTCTCCCGGCCGATAAGGGTTTTTTTTCGGGCGGAACCACACGGTCCTCAAAAACGAACACTCCAAAGGGCGTGTTTTGAGACAGGGAGTCTGGGAAAGGGGGGATTGGACTGTGGATAACCTATTTTTTTTTTTTTTTCGTAGGAGAGTGTCCTGCCGTCATTATCCCCCAGCGCAGCTATCCGACTCTCTAGGCCTATAGGCACACACTGCCACAGGGCTGCAGACAAGCACAGACAGGCGCGCGCGCACACACACACACACACACACACACACACACACACACACACACACACACACACACACACACACACACACACACACACACACACACACACACACACACACACACACACACACACACACACACACACACACACACACACACACACACTTTTAGCTGATGGCTGAAAACAAAGACAAAAAAAAAAACCAAAAACACCCAGCCATACACGAGCACAAACACTCAACCCAAACCCATTGTTGTTGGGCCTGGCTTCTGCTACACCACAAGCCAAACTATCAGGCTCCCAACTTCTGCGGCTTATTTCTCCCTGGGCTTAGCAGCACTCCACATGTCTTGGAGGAGTTTTTAAACATCGGTAGCTATTCAGCGACATGCACCTGATAATAAAAAAAATTAAAAAGAAATCACATTCTAACCGAAGCCCTCTCTTCTCTTAGTGGCGTAAAGTACATTGTGTGCAACGATAAACGACTCCCGTGACGTCCCTTGTGGCAAACGTCCTGACCGAGCTGGGTCTCGTCGTCACGGGTTGTTGGGCGAGTTAGCTCATCTACCATAAACCAGTGGTTCTCAAAATGGGAGCCTCCCCGCCCGGGGTCCCACAAGAGAATGCTGAGTGGTTAAATGTTATATAACACAAATCCTGAGTTCCACCATTAACATTAGGTCTGTCTTTGCCGCATTCTGCATTTGGTAAATCAGACAGTGTCAAAAACTTTGTTGGACATAATGTCCTGGTGGAGGATCCATCCGACAGTTCCTTCGGTCGCCATACGAGGCTTCATATGTCACTGCCTTTAGTTTTATAACAGTGGGTTCTCAACGTGTGGTCCGGGGACTTCCAGGAGCCCTACGAGTGGTTCCAGGGGGTCCCCAGCAAAGTGATATACTAGTTAGACGACACGATTAGTTCATCTACGAGGCGCTAGCACAGTTAGAGAATGTGTGGAAGTTTGGACTAAATCAGATCCCACAATAACAAATCTTCTCAGATCGGCGTCCCAGAGAGTTCATCTGTTCAAATGGGGTCCTAGGTGTGGAAAAAGGTTGGGAACCACTGTTACCTAAGTGCAGCAACCCAAAGACTGACTACCCGTCTCCAGAATTAGAGCTCACGTAAATCATGTGTACACAAGAGTGCAATGTTGTGGTTGTTGCTCAGATGGGGGCGGTGGTGGTGGGGCGGTGGGTGCACCCTGACCCCATTCGCTCCCTGGAGGAATTGTTTACTTATTGATTTCGGTGGGGCAAACTTTTAAAGGGATACTCCAGTTTTATTTTTTAAGGGGAAATCTTTTTTTTTTTTTTCCTTCCCCTCCTCATCCATCTTATACCCAGGTTCGGACGAGCAGGCCTACTGATACATTTCTGCACATCCAGCCCTGAGAAGATGGCAACGTGCTACAGTGCGAAACTGTGTTAGCATAACGGATGGCTACAGATGGAATCAACTACCCTCGCTCTTGAGAAGTGCCGCCCCCCCCCCCCAAAAAAAACAACAACTATTGAATATCCCTGAACACAACACATGCAATCGAGCATGAATGTATTGGAATGTTGCATCCCAACACATACACTCACCCCCCCCCCCTTCCATATAGACACATGCACGCAGAACCCCCCCCCCTCCTAAAAACAACCCCCCCATTCACTCAGGTAGATATTGCAGTGTTAGAGCACCTCACATCAAAACACAAAGGCAGTAAAAAGAAAGAAAAAATAGCAATATTCAAGAAACTTAAAAATGTCATTAAAAAAAGGCTTTATACAATAAACCTAAATAAATGATGAAAAAACAAACTTCTGTATCAACAATTCACACTGTCAAAGTTGACCAATTTAGCACACAGTCACTCATATATATATATATATATATATATATATATATATATATATATATACACACACATACACACACACACACACACACACACACACACACATATATATACACATACATATATATATATATATATATATATATATATATATATATATATATATATATATATACACATACACACACACACACACACACACACACACATATATATACACATACATATATATACATACATATATATATATACACACACACATACACATATATACACACATACACACACATACATACATACATACATACATACATACATACATACATACATACATACATATATATATATATATATATATATATATATATATATATATACATACATACATACATACATACATACACACTGTAAATACATACATAAATCTGTCTATGACTTACTTTAGAAAGTACTTCTGTCCGTTGCTGGTGTAGGCCATCTCCCAGCCGGGCGGCAGGGGCAGCTCCTCGGCCAGGTCGAAGGACTGGTGCCGCTGGTGCTGGGAGTGGTTCTGGTTCTGGGGGCCGGCGGCGGCGGCGGCGGCGGCGGGGACCGGGCCGAGCTGCAGCGAGGCCGGGGAGGAGTGCGAGCGGGTGTGGGAGACCTGGAGCCGGGGCGGCGGCGGGCAGGTGGAGTCCGTGCTGCTCTGCCGGGAGTGGGAGCCCGAGTCCGGCTCCCTGAAAAAGGACTCCGGGAGGTGCTTCTTCCTCCACGACGACGGCTTGGGGTTCATCACCGAGTTGAACAGGGCCTCCAGGTCCGTGTCCGAGTCCTGGGCGACGTGGACCACTTGCTGGCCCGGCATGGGCTGGTGCGGGTGCGGGTGCTGGTTGGAGTTCATCTCGGCTTGGATCGGAAGCGGATGAGAGAGAAAAGAAAAAAGAAAAAAAGAAAATAAAAGATAAAACTTTCGGCGGAGGTTGGAAAAAGTTTCGTCCGACTGCGGCCTCGCGTCTGTCAGCGGCGTCCTCCGCGGTTCCCCCCACACTCCAGCTTCGGGAAACGGGAGGAGAGGGAAAAAAAAAAAAAAAAACCAAACAAACAACTTTTTTTTTTTTTTTTTTTTCCCTTCACTTTCACTCCAAAATATATTCACACGGGGCTCAGACAGCCCCACTTCTTACTTTCAAAAAGAGGAGGAGGGGGGGGGGGGGACACAAAAAAAAACAAAACCCCCCGAAACGTATCCCCGTCTGGGGCAGAGGGCGGCGGAGAGGACGTCGTTTTCCCGGAGACGCAGCGTCTTTAACTTCGTGTGGGTTTTTTTTTTTTTGTTTTTTTTCCTGCGGATCCACTTCGGCGACGAGGGGAATGCGCCGGGACGGGCGACGCGAGGGCCGTCGAACGAGTGGGTCCGGAGCGAGCGACTCGTCCCAGGGAGTCGGGCGTCGCGAGTCGCGAACTGGAAATAACGAGGAAGGAGAAGACAAATACAACGTGGCCGATTTACGCCGTGCGAAAGCTTTTTCCTCTCTCTCTCTCTCTCTCTCCTTCTCTCCTCCTCTCCTTCTTTTTCTTTTTTGCGTCGTCCCGCCCGGACGGAAAATGATTTTTTTTTTTTTTGACAGAATGAAACGACTCTCGTCCGGATTCGACTCACGACTCGGAGCCGAGCCGACTCCTCCGACGCTCGACTCGCGAAGACCGACGCGATCGGGGCGGACGAAGTGTCCGAAGGAATCCAAACGAGTCTCCATTTTTTTTAATTGACGTGTTTATTTCATTTTATTTTATTATTATTATTATTATTATTATTTATTTATTTATTTATTTTTTTGTGAGTGAGACTGAAAAAAACGAGTCGAACTTTGCAGCCGCAGCCGGGACGGGCCGCCCGGGCGGTGCTTCGCGCAGACACAGGGGTTGGGAGGGTTGTTTGGTTGTTTTTTTTTTTTTTTTTACTTCAACTTTCAATGCTGAGCGGCCCGTTTTTAAGGATAACCACACGTCCTTCACCCGCTGCAAGCGAAGGACACACAGAAGCACGCACCGTGTCGTTTTCAAAATGTGATGTGGGGGTTTGTTTTTCCATTAGGAAATGAAGGGTTCGGGGGCGGGGGGAGAGTCCTGCAGCCTCGGCAGAGTTAATGAGCTAATGTAGGGAGAGGGACTGATGTCACACACACACACACACACACACACACACACACACACACACACACACGCACACACATTTTGTGTGTGTGTGTGTGTGTGTGTGTGTGTGGCCAAGTGCTTCACATCAGCCAAAAAAGCAAAAGACATTGTACAAAAGGGAAAGAACAACAAACCAGATGCCTTCGGAGGAATCAAGAACGGCTTCAAAACCGAAAAATGACGAACACGATGAGGAACTCGGTCTTCTTTGGTCTTTTTTTTTGTCGTTATTTTTTAAGCCGGCCTCTACTTTCAGACAATGCTCTTCCGGGTTGCTCCGTGGGGGTCATTCCGCCCGCGCCGGGCCCGGGATCTTATTTGTGTGGGATCCCAGACCTTGGCTGTGGCGTGCCGGACCGAGCGAGAGCGCCCGCGAGGTCTCTCCCGGCCTTATCCTTGAAAGCACGACTCGGCGAGACGGGCGCCGTTTAGCCCGTCTCGCTTTCAGAATTGTTAACAACAGCGAACCCATTGTTATTGTTTTTCTCTTTGCATTTCATTGTTTCATGTACATGTTTAGCTTCCCAGAAAACGTCCTTTTCCCAGCTCAAGCACTGAAGCCTTATTTTTCATCACCCATGACACATGCATGACACATGCATGACTTGTGAAGGGGGGGTAATGTGACGGGCCGAAACATTTCACCCTAAAATGGCCGCCACACAAAAAATATACTTAAATTACGATACAAATTCATAACGTAGTTATACGCAGTAAATAACATGATTTTTTTTTAATGAATGAATTGAATACATCAAATTTTTTTTTTTTCTCTATCTATTATCAGCGACTGGGTGGATAACACTGATCATCTGGTTCCAATGGCAGCTGTCAAGGGGTGGGATATATTAGGCAGCAAGTGAACAGTCAGTTGTTGAAGTTGATGGGTTGGGAGCAGGAAAAATGGGCAAGCGTAAGGATCTGAGCGACCTCGACAAGGACCAAATTGTGATGGTTAGACGACGGGGTCAGAGCGTCTCCAAAAAGGCAGGTCTTGTGGGGTGTTCCCGCTATGCAGTGGTTAGTACCTACCTAAAGTGGTCCAAGGAAGGACAACCGGTGAACCGGCGACAGGGTCATGGGCGCCCATGGGCTCATTGATGCACGTGGGGAGTGAAGTCCAGCCCGTCTGGTCTGATCCCACAGAAGAGCTACTGGAGCACAAATTGGTGAAAAAGTTAATGCTGCTATGATAGAAAGGTGTCAGAACACACAGTGCATCACAGCTTGCTGCGTATGGGGCTGCGTAGCCGCAGACCGGTCAGAGTGTCCATGTTGACCCCTGTCCACCCTCGAAAGCTCCTACAATGGACATGTGAGCATCAGCACTGGATCGTGGAGCAATGGAAGAAGGTGGCCTGGTCTGATGAATCACGCTTTCTTCTACATCATGTGGATGGTCGCGGTTAGGGTCCGATCCGATGGAGCATCTGTGCGATGTGCTGGAACAACAACCCAGATCAATGGACGCCCCACCTCGCAACTTCGAGGACTTAATGGATCTGCTGCTAATGTCTTGGTGCCAGACACCACACGACACCCTCAGAGGTCTTGTGGAGTCCTTGCCTCACCTATTGTTTTTGTTCGGATTTCTATAACTATCTTTCTCCAAGGCATTTTTCCAACTGAACGTGTCTGGCGCACAGCAACTGCCAAACCCACGGACATGAATGTGTCGTTGGATTTTCGTGGTCAAAGTTTGGCCCACATCGATGTACTGTTGCTGATGTACCGGAAGAAGGCGAAAGTTGGCGGAAAAATAATCGTGATCATCATTTCAGCCATAATCATGTAGCCCCACATCAGAAAGATAAACGTAATTTGTCGCGGCATAGGAAACCCAACAACAGCCGCAAACAGCACCCGATCATAGAATGACGCTGTAACTAGGCTGGAACAAATTCACTCCTGCAGTCACAAAACACACCGGAACACAGCGCCAGAGCACACTCATCCACTGAACTTTAATGAAGGTCAGACTATATTACTGCCTGTAGCTATATTATTTATTATTATTCATTATTATTATTATTATTATTATTGTTATTATTATTGTTATGATAATAATAATAATTTTATATATATATATATATATATATATAGAGAGAGAGAGAGAGAGAGAGAGAGATATTCTCTTTGAGAAACAAATTAATTTGCAATTATCTATTAGATTATTTCCAAACAGTCATGATAAAAACATTTCCAGTTACTCATTACGCAACTCTGTGACTTATTAAGCAACATAAAACATCAGCACTGAAATAAAGAACAACAGAATGTTCTTTGGAAGCTGTCATTGATCTATCTGTCGATCTATCTATCGGTCTATCGAATGATCTACCTATCAATCTGACTATCTGTCTGTCTGCCAGTCTGTCTGTCTCTTCTATCCACAGTATCTATCTCAGTGTTTCTTAGCGTATGTCCATGAGTCTGTGGGAACAGTTGACACGGCCAAAAGCTCAGCTGACACATGACACAGACTTCGACACACCCCACCCCACCCCACCCTGCCACACACACACACACACACACACACACACCCTCCCCCAATCCTGAGAAACCCACCTGTCCCTTCCCTCTAGACCCCCTGACCTCTCTCTCTCTCTCTCCCACTTTAGTCTCTCACACACTCCTACATTCCCTCCTCTGCTGTCCATCTCTCCCTCCGTCTCCTTTCTTTCCTCAGTCATAACCTTTTTAGTTGCGTTCTCTAAATCTGCGTCACACACCTACCAAAAACAAGACAAACAAGCTAAAGTGAAACCTCACTAATTAATATATATATACTGTGTGTGTGTGTGTGTGTATGTGTATATATATATATATATATATATATATATATATATATATATATATACACACACACACACACAGAATATGTACATATATATATACACAGTATATATACATTGTATATATACATATATATACATATATATACACTGTATATCATAATGATGCAATGATGATACATTTAATAGTGCTTCTTTAACTCAGGAAACCTGCATGCTGTTATTAGCATCAGAAGTTGACAGAACAGTGCTAGTACAAAAAATACGTAGGTACAAAATAAAAACTTAATAGTATAAAGCATATAGTGCCAGTACGGTTGTACTGTAATGGTAATGTGTGAGTGGTAGTAACAGTAATGGCATTAAAATAATACTACCAGTAATACTAATAATAAGGATAATAGTATTAACAACACTAACAATTATAAAAACAACAATAATAATAAATATAGCTGCAGGCAGCAATGCGCTGGGTCCAGGTTAGTTGCGTTAGTCACAAATGACAGTTTTAAACACAGAATCACTTCCTATTGAGCCGAATTACAATTTCCCAAGTTCCAACGGAACACCACATCAGCTTCTGCTGTGGTGATCGAAGCAACCAAATTTAGTAGGAAGTCCTAGACTGAGGTCATGGGAGGACTCGTCCGCTCCTTCCGTCTGGTCTTGGTACTCGTCTTAGTCTAGATAGAACTGGTCGACCTGGAGGCCAAGCCCATTAATCCCCAAAATAAACCTGCCTCTGACCAGGTTTAATTCAAGCCTTCACTTAGACCTAGATTGCTTCTAATCTTCCTTCTGGAAAACAGATTTTTTTTATTAACCAAGAACAGGTCAAGTCCGAGACTATTTTATACCGCGGCCGAGAAAGGCCATTTCAGTTAGTCCGGATTAAAAGTGCGACTTAAGTCTAAGATTAGGACAAATCCGTGTCTTCCAAAACACCACTAAACGTCTGGTTTATCCCCGGCAGTGAGATTGGGTACTGAGCATTTCAGGATGTGTGTGTTGCCCACAGAGCGTGCTTGAGCCAGGCACTGCGGCCCCAACGCTGCATTCTTCGCATCTCAAAGTAAACAGGGGAGTTCTGCCCAGCTCTGGGGAGCCCCGCGGCCATAAACAGTCACGTTGAGCAATAAAGTTATTCTGGTATATATTTACCCATCTATATACTAAAACAGTTCACAGTTAAATGGGTAGATATCTGTCCAGTCAAAAACTTTATTGACAAAAATGCCACCGACAGGGGAGTTGAAGTTCACTTGTGATTTTACACGCGCTCCAAACAGGAAGTGACTTCAGAAGACAAAAGCCGGCAACAGGACAGAGAGGAAGTGACACACAGGAGGCACCTGTCCCAAAATTCCCTCTGGGCGCACTTGGTGACCTCAGCAGCGTGCGTGTGATAATACGAAACACTTGGACCAAAACAACACGCACGTTCTTGAGGAACTCATTACATTCTGGTCTCCGGGGATATTGAGTCAATGTTTTCGCTCTCTCACGGTTCTACCCGCAGCCATTTTTGGAGGATGTTGAGCATCACTCATCGAAAGCACTGAGATCAGATCCTTCTGCGGCACAAAAAATGTTTGACCGGCCATGTTAGCCTCGCAATGGAAACCCAAACAGAGAGAGCAACAACCTGGAACCTTCTGTATTGGTTTTATCTATTAGTCAGACGTGATTACATCATACGTGTTTTTATAAAAAATGTTGAAAAAAAAAAAAAGGCATTACAGTGGAATATTGGCATTTACAGTATAATTTCCTCTGGCACACATTTATTTCCATGACAACACAGGGTGATCACACATCCTATGGCCTTAGTGGCAATTTCTACCGTACCCGACCGCCTGCCGTTGATGATTTTGGCTCAACTCAACACGGACCTTTTAGCTTTAGCTTCTTAAATGTCACTTCTTCAGCATTGCAGGCACACTCAAGATACTCTTCCACCTTTTTGTTCGGGTCAGTCTGTAAACTAAATGAAAGTCGCCACAAGCCATCACAGAGCTTTCGTATAATTAGTTAATTCTAATATTATTAAGTACATTAATTAGGAACTAAAGGCAGAAGGACTGCTCGGACACAGCTGTACATAGCATATGCAGGTAGACCCAGAGAGCTGTGCGGGCTTACGATCAGATTATTCTCTTTCTGCTTGGAGAAACCGAGAACAGAACGACCACGTCGGTGGTACTTGATGAGTGGTGTAAATGCAACACCGATTGTTTGAGAATAGTCGTCCCCCCCCGACGATGTTCCGACCAAGGAAACCCCTTTTCCACATCTTCAAGGGATCTGAGCCGGCACCCTGGGGAGCCATATTCATTGTCACGCAGGGGGTTTCCCCCGTCCGAAAGTGAGGGAAGGTTTTTCAGCCTGGGGGAGGGGGGGGGTTATTTGATGTTGCGCAGGATGCGGCGCGCGTGGTTGGTCTTCATGGAGGCGAGGGCGGCCTCGAGCGTGGACACGAGGTGCAGCAAGGTGGAGGGGTCGGTCTGGAGGAGCCGTGCGCTCTGCTCGCCGCCGGCCGTGTCCAGGAGCAAGCGCATCGTCACCACAGGGACAACCTGCTGACGGAGGGAGCGGCTCGCCAGCTGCAGGGGGAAGGAGAGGAGAGGGGATTTACGTTACAAATGTATTTGAATTACAAAACCAGGTGCCGCCAAAACAGCTCTGACCCGTGGAGGCATGGACTCCACAAGAACTCTGAAGGTGTCCTGTGGCATCTGGCACCAAGACGTTAGCAGCAGATACTGTAAGTCCTTGAAGTTGCGAGGTTGGGTCTTCATGGATCGACTTGTTGTTCCAGCCCATCCCACAGATGCTCGATTGGATCGGACCCTAACCCCGACCATCCACATGATGGAGAAGAAGCTGGATTCATCAGACGAGGACACCTTCCATTGCTCCATGATCCAGTTCTGATGCCCATTGTAGGAGCTTTCAGCGGTGGACAGGAGTCAGCATGGACACTGACCAGTCTGCGGGCAACGCAGCCCCATACGCAGCAAGCTGTGATGCACTGTGTGTTCTGACATTAATAAACCCATGGGCGCCCATGACCCTGTCGCCGGTTCACCGGTTGTCCTTCCTTGGACCACTTTTGGTAGGTACTAACCACTGCATAGCGGGAACACCCCACAAAACCTGTCGTTTTGGAGATGCTCTGACCCAGTCGTCTAACCATCACAATTTGGTCCAAGGTCGCTCAGTTCCTTATGCTTGCCCATTTTTCCTGCTTCCAACACATCAACTTCAAGAACTGACTGTTCACTTGCTGCCTAATATATCCCACCCCTTGACAGGTGCCATTGGAAGGAGACAATCAACCTTATTCACTCCACCTTACAGTGGTTTTAATATTGTGGCTGATCAGTGTCCATCCAGCTATACACTGAAACAGTTTATAGTTCCTACGACATGAGTGCATTGTATCTGACCAATAACTGTCTTTCTAAAGCTTTCTAAAGGTATTTGTTTACTTTTTGAAATAAATGGGTACATAGCCGTAAACATTGTCAAAAATGTTGACAAAATCGCCACTGACAGAGTTAATATATATATATATATATATATATATATATATATATATATATATATATATATATATATATATATATATATATATATATATATATATATATATATATATATTTTTTTTTTTTTTGAAGAACTGAATATCAAGAAACCCACCACTAGTCCCACTTTACTTCCACTATACCAATTTTGCTTTACATCTAAACGGGGTAAACGTAAACAGTAAATACACCTTTCTCTGATACACACACTTTGCACCCACCTGAACATCAAGCCTCCACTCCAGGTTGTGGTAAGACGGTAGACTGGGTGCCAGCTGAGTCTGGATGTTGCGGATCTCATTGCGGTTCTCCAAGTAGAGCTGAAATGTGACAAGATGGTGCTTCACGTTCTACATGTCCTAAAAGAGCATCGAGATTGTCTGGAAGAAGGAGCTAGATTCTCTATTTGTTCCTCCCCACTTGTGTGTAATCTGTTGGCAGTCCCCCCCCTCCTTCAAATTTTACTGTATTATCCGGTATCTGGCATGCCCAAAATGAGCACAAACAAAAGAGTTCTGTGGGAACAGGTATCATGATATTACACTATATAACTGAAATAACTGGGTATGTGAAAGACTGGAATAGGAAAAGAGTATCTTTGCTGCTTTCGTAATTGATTGCAAATAAATTAAAACACTTTCTTCTTCGATTTCTTTTTTTGTAATCAACTGAATGTCAACAAAAAAACCCCTGAGTCTATATTTTGAGTTAATTTCTCCCCTCACTGCAACCTTTTAGTCTCCCAGGTAGACATACTGATGTCACCTATGAGATGAGCATTTCACAATAGAGCTTAATAATATAACAAAATTAATCGCATATCGCACAGACGGTCAAAACAAGCATTTCACAGTTGTATAAACTGTGTATCATCCTTCAGCTTTCAGTCAAAAATATGAAATCTCCTACATTTTACAGAGCTTTGATGATGGGAACCTCTACTGCAAAAATGAATACTAAACTAATTTAATATACTGAGGCATAAGTGTAAGCCAGTAAGTTTAAGTCTCTCTTTTCTAGATGGCCAATGCAATCTGTGCAAACTCTGACCGAAAAAGTGGAATGCACCTTTATGACTGGGACATAGGTTTGATTGGGTTAAACGCTGCACCCGCCGGGATAACAGAAATTGACCGGGAGAACTCACCTGTAAAAGTATCTGGTTAAGCTCTTTGCTGAAACCCAAAACCAACACAGAGTCCTCGAAATCTACTTCCGAGATCTGCACACAGAGGCAAAGGGACTCAGGAATTAAGGGACACAGAATGCTTTTGCATAAAGACAAATTATTTACATTTTGTTTTTACAAATGACATCCTAGAGCAGGGGCCGGGAACCTCTTTGGCTGGGAGAGCCATAAAAGCCAAATATTTCGAAATGTATTTCCTTGTGAGCCATATAATATATAATATAATATTTAATAAAATTGAATGCAACTTCAATTGCGTGCATCTTTAAAGTAAGGCATACATTTTTAATGTATAACACATCTCTTAAAACACAACTTAAAAAAGCGCTATATATATATATATATATATATAATACATTTCTCTTTATTCTTCTTAAGAATATTGTTGTTATACTGTAGCTAACCAATAATAAATGAAATACTTTTCACCATCAATGCAACTTGTGGTGCTGCATGGTTTTGCTGGTGGCCTTGTAGTCTGCTTCATACGTAGTGAGGTTAAGCTTCATGCTGCGTTGAGGCTTCCATCAGTTCAACGTGAGCGTAGGTTGCTCTTAATGTTTCTCAGATGCCAGAAAGACTGCTCACATGCGTATGTAGAGCCAAACATGCTCCATACAGCAATACTCACACGCTGCATTGTGTGCTATGTGACGGGAAGCTCGTTCCAAGTTTTAAGAATCACCTGGTCTTCAGGTTCAAGTTCAAGAGATTATTTGTCACATACATATTGAAGTTTTTTCCATTTCCGTCCACTTGTGTTCAGCTGATTGGTCCGACTGGAGGCAGGGAGTTCTTAATGTTTGTTTGTCTTACAGAGGGGATCGGCGCACGGGCTCCTAAGCAGCCCAGCAGTGGAACGCTATTCCTCCTGCGCCCAAGAGGATCATTATTATCCACAATTATTATGATAATCCTCAGTAATATATGTAATTGTGGCCTGCGTGCCACATATTGAAATGAACAATAAAACTCTCGCCATGTGGGCGCACCACGGCCAGAAAGACTCCGTCCCCCTTCCTAAACCCTCACCTGTGGGCAGAGACTCCCACAAGTGGCACCTGAGCAGAGACCCGGGAGGGGCAGGGCGCCGAGTGAAAGGCCCCCGGAGTCTTTCTGTGGCCCGCAGCCGGTGCTTGACTACGATAATACGAACATTTTAATTTTTCTTACCTGTTTTACTTTAAAATGACACGGAATAATTATTTATTGCTTGTTAATTGTGATGAAACATTTTAGCTCAAAATTGTCTGCGAGCCATGTACCGTCATTGAAAGAGCCATAATTGGCTCGTGAGCCATAGGTTCCCGACCCCTGTCCTAGAGGATCTATAAGCAAATGTGTAGAAGTCGCATTTCCTCACCATTAGTTTGGAGCTCTCTGTCAGCAAAAACATCAGCCCCTCGACTCCGTGCTGCACAGTTTCAATGGGAAAGTTGAGCTTTCCTTGAAAACACAACCACATTGGTGACTAAATGAGTAATATTGGGATTACGTAGAGAATGGCAGCACTGATTTGGATCATCCCCCAACACTTCCTGTTCACGGGGTGGTGGCGACACGTAAATCAGATTTGAGCACTTGGTGACTTGGGTGTATACCTTCATTATAACTATCTCGAATTACTATTCTTAACTGTCATTATTTATTACTTACAAAGTTTGCAATTTATGCATTTATTTGCATCAATATTTTGTATTTCAACGATTCAAAATCAGTGCAAATGACCTGCGGACAAATTCAACGGGTTCTGAAAACTAGGGACGCACCGATTGTCAAATTCTCGGCCGATACCGATGTTTAACAATTTGGCCGATAGCTGGTGCCGAGGTTTTCCGAGTTCCCATGAACACAGCAGTACTTCCCGCCTGGAGCGCTGCAGAGAGCCGGTCTCTCGGAGAAAAATAATAAAAAATAAATAAAATGCTAAACTGGGTCACCAAATATACTTTGGCGACCATTAATATACCTGGGGCAGCCCGCACAGGTAACTATGCGTGGCAAACGTTGGATAATCATTGGCCACTGCCATCGGCGAACGCCATCTTATTTGCCGATAGGCCGATGGCGGTCAACGCGGCGATTTACAGCCTATTCCGATGCGTGGCCGATAAATCGGTGCATCCCTCCTGAAAACAAAACCGTGGGAAACAAAAGAACAAAAACGACGTTCGAGCGAACTCTCACTGTCCACCATCCAGCATCACGTGACTTGGACGCCGTTCCCTACTTTATGGAGCGCCGGTCTGTACGAGGCAGGACACCTGGCAAACTCGCAGCTCCTGACGTTGCGGCGGTTTCAAAATCAAGCCGCCCAACAATACAAGCCGCCGAGCGTGCTCGCCATTTGTATTCGCGGACGTGCGCGGCGGAAGCTGCGACTCGGCCGCTGAGCCCCAAAGCCGCCGACACGGACGACACCCCCCTCCGCGTGGAGACCGGTTTCACCTACTGGCAGCCCCGTCGTAGATCTTGGCGTTGATCCCCCGCTTCAGGAACTCCACCGCGATGCGGCCGAACTCCGCCACCACTGGTGACGAAGAGCGACATTCGGGAGGTTTTTATCCTTCATCTTGAGCACTAAT
Source organism: Zeus faber (assembly GCF_960531495.2). Lineage (NCBI taxonomy): Eukaryota > Metazoa > Chordata > Actinopteri > Zeiformes > Zeidae > Zeus > Zeus faber. The sequence continues at coordinate 15,901,179 of NC_137193.1, forward strand.
GGCGCGTATGGGTGCGAACCGTAAAGAGGCAACTGTCGTTTACACAAGCGCCACATGAAACGGGGAAACGTCTAAATAACAATTGTAATGATAATAATAATAATAATCATAAATCAGTGTTACCTGCGGGATCCACCTTGGGCAGAAACGCCAGGTGTTCTTTGTATTCGTCGGACAAAACCAACAACATTCCTGCGGCAGCTGCTTCTCAGGTTTACGTCTTTTAACAACCCGAGCCGGCGTCACGAGTCACGTGACAGCAGACGAGTGTCCCCCCGCGTACAACCGTCCGTGTGGAAACACGGACGGACGCGTCCGTTTCCGAGAGACAGCAGGCGGATGGGGATGTCATTGGGAGTATTTTATTTCTAAAAGTTCGATACAAAATTACGTTTTTTTTATTTATTTTATTTTATTTAAAGTGTAGTGGAATAATAACCTTTGTTGTTAACTTCTGCAGATGGGACGTGCAAAATGATATTAAGCAAGAAATCAGTTTGTCTCCAGGAGGGAGTTTGTTTGGCATGGGACTTACCCAAAATAAATGACTGGAAGTTGTGTCTGGCATATTCTGAATCTTCGGATTAGAGGTTTATTTTCCAGATCATTGGGCGTGATCGACGTCTTCGTGTGTGCACACATATTCTAAATTGTATGTTACGATGTACAATCTTTTTTTCTTCATTTTACACCGAACACATCAACCAATTCCATTCCTTGATCAAGCAATGCTGAAATATTAGTATAGTGTCAGCAAATCAATTAAGTTGCAAAATATTGGCTTTTCCACTTTTCCCATGAGCCGGTGTGGAATAAAATCAGTCTGCAGAACAAGAAGAAACTTGTTTTTCAAAGTGTTGGCCTGTTTGGTCCAGGTGTTCATATTAATTTGAAATAAAAGTCATTCATTCTATGTCATCATTTTCATTTCATTTGTCAGAGTTATATTTAACACAACAAAGGAATATACACAAAGGTAGAGAGTTTAATATTTTGCATGAAATTCATCGGATTTGGTAACATGACACTAAACAAAAACACAATTTATTTGATTATAGAGCTTAGAGTAAGTGTTCATCTCGTTTTATCCTGTGACACTAATGCAAAACAATTAATATACAAATTGGAAAAACATGCCATTGCCATGGTTTTTAACTTGAGTCTCAACGGTGTAGAATACAAAAGTGACCGACGGCTTTTTGTGTTAAAAAACTTGTACTTAACTTAAAGTGTGTTTGATGGTATTGCCATTTATACTAGACATAGAAGAGAGAGGTTTGTATTCTAGAACTTAAACCCTATTTTCAGACATGTCTAGTGCCGGCCCCCCAGTAAATGCAGGACCAGCTCCTCGTCCTCGGCCAGGGAGAGTCCTGTATCAAGAGACTGGGCCCTTTTTGGGTTAATGACATGCTTCGCCTTTGTCCTCTTCCTCTCCGGCAACCCCTCGTTCTCCTCCTCGCTCGTCTCGTGGCTGCGTTTATCTGACCGGCCCAGAGGCGCGTTGCTGCTTTCCTCCCTCTCAACTTTATCTGGATCGGGCAGGGTGCTAGGGTCGAACTCCTCCTTGTCGCTGTCGCTGGCCAGGTACGCCATCACCTCTTCCTCCTCCTCCTCCTCCTCCTCCTCCTCCTCCTCGTCCGATTTCTCAGCCGGGCGCATGCTGGCTTCCCTCCTGGCGGCCCTGGCCTTCAGCCGCTGCTCCCGGTGTTTCTCCTTGATCCGGCGGCTATACTCCAGCTTATCGACCTCCTGGTCTTCACGCTTCAGCCTCTCCCTGGCCTTCTCCACGTTGATGCCCGCGCCTTCCTCCTCCTCCTCCTGTTTGTCGACCGCCATGCGCTGCACCAGCGGCCACTGCTGCACTGCGCCCCCTTCCTCGGTGAACATGATCTTGGTGTTGACCTGGAACTTCCTCTTGGCGATCTTCTTGGCCTCCGACAGCGTGGTCACCCTTTTCTTTTTGGGCTTGTCCGGGTCATCCTCCTTGTCCTCTGCACCGCTGCCCTCGTCCTGGCGTACGTGGAAGATGTCTTGCCTCTTCACCGTCAGCAGGTCCACTTCCCTTAGATCATCCTCATCGTCGCTGCGGTCTGCTCCCAGCAGCAGTGCAGATGCTCGTGTCTCCTCGTCGTCATCCTCCTCCTGCTGCTCCTCCTCCTCCTCCTCCTCCTCCTCCTCCTCCTCTTCCTCCTCATCATCCGGTTCTGTCTGCCTCTTCCCTGTGCCGGAAGCCTCGCCTCTCAGCTTCGCCTTGAAGCTCCTGAGTTCGTCCTCTTCCGCAGACGGCGGCTGGGGCTCCCTCCGGCCATCGGCCTGCTGCTGCTCCCTGACTTTGTTCAGGAAGCGTATGCGCGGCGCCACAGCGAGGCCGAGCGAGATCGAGTACTCCTGGAGCTTCAGTGCAAGCACGTTGAAGGTGTCCTTGTTCTTCATCAGGTGCACTGAGCGCAGGTAAGAGACGAAGCACCGCTGGGCGCGCTCCTTCAGCTCCATCTCCTGGGCGAGGAAGGCCTGCAGCTTCTGCTGCACATTCTGTTGTTTGTCTGGATTCACCTGCAGCAAACCAACAATCAAATAACAGGAAGGTTACTGATCGGTCATTATCTTGACTGACAGATCAACAACATTTGATGGTACAAAAGTGCACGTGTGTGTGTCTTTAAGTGTCTTTGTCTTGTTTCTGTATGGAGAATTGCTTTCAATCGAACTTGCACTTTATTTATGCCGAGTTCAGACTAGGTGCTTCTGGCCTGATTTTCTGGTTACCGACATGTTTTTGGAGATTGACGAGCAATGCTCCAGACCGGAGGAAAATCATAGTGCGCTCCTGTGAGCAACGAGCCTGTGGTGTGGTGTCATGACGCGATCCGATTAGCGACGCCGGCGAGATATCAAGCATGTTAAATAGCTGGTTGTGTTTGTATCGAGTCGGGAGTGACGCAACAAGCTACAGCCAATGATAGCAGACATGGGTTGACGGGGGGAGGGGAGGAGTCAAGAAGGAAAGACAGGAGTGTATGGAGCAAAGGCAAGAGACACACAACATACCTTACTATTTTTCGTTAGGTTTTAAATATATTTCTTATTTAAATTCTGCTTTTATTAGTTTTGTGTTTTTTACAGTGATCAAGAATAAATAAAAAAATAAGTAATCCTGTCCCGCACTTGCTATTGGGTCACTTCTTGTGTCACTTCTCGTGTGTGTTTTTGTGACAAAACGCAGTTTGGAGACTCAACAGACTCGCCTGGGATTCCTCTGGTGAAAGATCTTGTAATGTGTGACCCCCTGTCACTGATCAGTCATGTAGTGTGTAAACCACAAGACTGCAAGATTCCCCATCACAAGACTGAAAGTTATGTAGTGTGAACAGTACAGTGATCTGACGACTTTGAAAGTTGTGTAGTGTGCCCATGGCATTAGGAACAAAAGTCACTCCTCTGCCAATAGTTTATTATTGCAGCAACATAGACCTTCATCAGTGTGGACGTCCTTTCTTCCTTGTGTGATTTAAAAAAAAAAAAAAAAAAAAAAAAGGGTTTTTTTGCATCACAACATTTATCATGGCAGAATTATGTGCATGTTGTGAACATATAAATCTCACCTGGATCTTGTTGATCGGAACCTTCTTGTCCTGGAGCTGGGCGGTCATGCCCTTTTCCTCGGACGGCAGCAGCACCAACAGGGCTTCCCCTCCCTCCTTGTACCGGGCCGTGCGGCCCACGCGGTGGATGTAGGTGTCTGCATCTTCAGGACAGTCGAACTGCAGCACCCAGTTGACCGCAGGGAAATCCAGCCCCCTGGCGGCAATGTCGGTGGCGAAGAGCACAGCGTTCGTCTTCCTCAGGAAATCGTTGTAGACGTCCATCCTCTTCATTTGCTGCTGCTTGCCGTGCAGAGCCAGCACCGGCATGCCCGGACGCAGACGACAGAACACCCTGAACAAGTACTGCACCTCCTTGCAGCAGGCAAAGAAGACAATGATCTTCTTCTGCAGGTGGCTCCGGATGAAGGAGAAGAGTAAGTTGACTTTCTGGTGGAGCTCGCACACCACGTAACTCTGCTCCAGCGTGGCCGGCGTGCTGAACCTGGCCTTCTCGTGCACCCACACGTACTCGGGGTCCTTGAGGCTGAGGCGAGCCAGGTCTTTCACCGATTTGGTCTGTGTGGCGGAGAACAGCAGTGTCTGCCGCGTTTTGGGGAGGTTCTCCACGATGGCGTTGAGGGTGTCGGCAAAGCCCATGTCCAGGATGCGGTCTGCCTCGTCCAGCACCAGCATGTGCAGATCGGAGGCCCGGAAGGCGGCGGTCTCGTCCATGTGCTGCAGCAGCCGCCCAGGGGTGCAGACGACGATATTGGTCATATGGATTCTCCCCGACTCGGTCTTGAGGTCTTTCCCGCCGATGATGAGTCCGGCGGAGAACTCGTGGTTCCGGCCGATCTTGCGGAGCACCTCGAAGGTCTGGTAGGCCAGCTCCCTGGTGGGGGAGATGATCAGGGCACCCAAGCCATCCATGGCAGTCCACTGGTGTCTAAATAAACACTCCAAGACGGGGATGAGGAAGGCTAAGGTCTTACCAGAGCCGGTCTTAGCGGCCCCCAACACATCTTTCCCCTGCAATGCGAAGCCAACGGTCTGCTTCTGGATCTCCGTGGGTTGCCTGTACTGCGCATCCTGCAGACCCATCAGGGTCTTCCTGGAGATGGGGAAATCGGAGAACTTCACGACCTCCTTGATGTCGATCTGATCGTACCTGCTGACAAGTATGTCGATGTCCTCCCTCTCAAACTGCCACTCGGGCTTCGATCTCGCTTTCCTCGCGCGCTTGACTCGCTCTTTCGTCTTTTCGTACTTTTTCTTCCATTTCTGGAAGTTTTTGACGGGGTCGTCGGTCGCCTTTATCGTCAGCACGCTAGTTTTGCGCAGGACCGCCTCGGAGTCCTCCTTCCCCATGGTTTTAATCGAAAACGAGACGAGAACTGGAGGAACTAATACACCCCAACCCCCCGAAAACAGCGTGGAAGTTCAGCAGGGGCGACGCTGCTGGCTGTCGCGTAAAAAGTGGCGTCACGAACACGTGACATTGGAATCGCTGTCAGATTGTTGTTTACGCTGCGGATTTCCGCACTGATAGTAAACCAAGCATATCCAGATAAATAATGACATCTTCTCTAATAATACAAAATGGAATATACTTTAATTCATTGTATTTGTTATTTGTTGAAAGAAAAAAAAAAAACGAGTCTGGACGCACGCCGTACCGGAAATAAATAGCATTGCAACACGAAACAGTGTCCGTATTGAAACGTGAAGCTAAACCCGCCTCGTTACTCTTACGCCTTCTAAAGTTTGACACGATTAAACGTTTGGATTATGTCGCCGAACGAGTTTAATAAGCGACTAAAATAATAACAGCAGTGGGGAAACGTGTAGCTTGTAGTCGCGTAAAAGTGACGTGACTTTAACCAAGATGTCTGCAGCCGGACCCTTCTCGATTGAACACGTGATATTGTAATAGCCCTCGTGTAATAATAATCCCAAAAATATCCAGATAAAGAATTACAAATACACTGGGATAAACTCAAATGTGATTTATTTAAATTCGTTGTATTTGTTGTTTGTTAAAAGAAAGGGGGGGGGGCAGCTTGGACTCACTCTCGTACCGGAAATAAACAACGATTCCACCGCTAAACTCTGTCCGTGTAGAAACGTGATCGTAAACCTGTTTCGTTTCATTCTCGCGCCTCCCGAAGTTTGACACAGTTAACGTTCGAATTCCATCGCCGAACAACGCGTTCGAGAAGCGACCGCGCTGTGAGAAAAAGGCCACCGCGGCAGAGTCAATCAGCCAACTTGGCAAACAGACACTTCCGGGTCAGATTCGGCGTCGCGAAATCAACAATGTAACCCGTGCTGTGCAGCGCGGTCACCAGCCTCGAATGGTGTTTACGCAGAAAGTCCAGGAGCAGACGCCGCCGCGAACCCCGTCCCGGAATCACCGTCTCACCTGCGAGTTATGCTACACAAGGCATGGCAGAAAGACAGGACAATGAGGTATCTCCATCATATCGACATCCCCGTGGCAGTGCGTAGTCGAAACAACGGGCGTGCTTGTTTCCAGGTCATAATATTCGACCTGCTGACCCGAGGAAGTTAGTTATATTCTAACTTACTTCCTCGCCAATGCACCGCAGACGCCATGGGGCAGACGTGCGTTGTGGTTCGTGAATCGTCTGGAATCGAGACAACTTAGTCAAGTTGAGAAAGATTTGATACCTTGAAAACCCCATGTATGTAAAAAGCCCACGCATTAAGTCACCAAAACAAAACATCTGAATGCTGCGGGCAAAGTACTGGTGAATGTACTTACAAAGTCAGGTTTATTTCCATACCCCCCGACTCACAGTACAGGTACTCCTCACTTAGCGACCTACCAGTTAACGACTAGGGCCGTAACTCGGTCGTTAAGTGAGGAGTACAGCGTCACAGGGCTTGGGTCACATAGAAATCAACAGCATCCCAAACTCTTAACCTCTGACCCGGCAAGGAAAAAACACTTGCGGGGGAAATAAGAGCCCACAAAAGGAGGAGGAGGAGCGGGCGACACTATTATCATCGTATAACAAGTATTAGGTTGTATACTATATATTATGCGATGTTTAACGAGACAAAACACCTCCGGCAGTGGAGATGAGATGTGGGCCAGCGTCAGGACCAGTCCAGGGTGGTTGAGACTCCAGCCAGTCACCACAGATCTGTCCTGGCTTCACGTCCTTCTGTACAAGCCAAGACTTTAACAAATCAGCCACAAAATAAATCCAGAGACGATACAGGGTGTTGGACAGCTTGCACGATATGTATCCCTGAGATGTTTAATTTACATATGATTATGGATGTGTTTGGATGATAACTTTTGTATGTTCGATTTTGGGGTATTGATCGTAGGTAATTATTCTTATCTTTTTGTTACAGAGGGCTATAGCTCTGAACATAGACCCACTTAAGCAGTTTGGACGTTGCTGTATGTTTGTTGAGCTGAAAGTTGTTGTAAAAGTATTGTAAGGATGTTCATGAATCCATTTGCATGGGTATCCTTAAAATAATCCAGTCTGGCATGGCCTCCGGGTCTTATGGGAATTGCGTTCAGATTCATATAGTTTTTATTGTTTTCTTTTTAAGGTTGAAGAGGCCGATCAAATATACCTTCTGATGAAGGAGGAGTACAGGATCTCCAGAAACGTGCGCCTGGCTTGGTTCCTCGGTAAACTCAACCAAGTCATTTGGCCGGCTTCAAAGCCTGAACTGGTGGGTTACACCTGGCCCCCACACATTTGTTTTTATTATCTATTTAGTCAATTTTGCTAGAGATTTCTTCTTATATCCATGGACAGATAACCTATGCACGCAGTTACCGTATTAGAACACATTTATCATTAGAAATTAAAAATGCATGATGAAATAACATGACCAAATTCAAAAAATGCAGAATATCACACTGGAGGTAAATATGTTTTCATGTATATAAAAATTGTGTATGTAATGCTGTTTCTTACCAGGTCCTTGAGGTACTTGAAAATTCCTTGAAAATACCCATTTTTGTACTGAAGTCCTTGAAAAAAACAAACAAAAAACACAGTGGTCATTGAAAACCTGTGATATTCCCCCTGGTTTTGTTATTCAAATTGTACCATTATAATCACAACTCCTGCATCGCTTTTCTACCATTGATTATTCCAGGGAAATGTAAATTAATCCAGCATGGTTGGAAATATACACTTATAAAAGTAGATGTCAATGATATTAATAATAGATATATTAATATCAAATTTGACTAAAACTATATTATATTTTAATTGATGATCACATTTAAAATGGATGATATTTGTTTCATGTGATATTTTCCTTGAAAATGAAAAAATAGTGCCTGATAAAGTCCTTGAACGTCCTTTAATTTCATTTTTTAATGAGAGAACGAACCTTGTCTTTTATTCATGGACAGATTACTTGTGCAGTTATGGTATTACAACACATGCAGAACTCCCAAAAAATAACATGATCAAATTCAACGCGCAAAAGAACAATTCCCAGTGATTCACTGACTGACTTGGCGTTGGGCGCCTGTGTCGCAGATAAACTCTGAGAATGAGCTCGACCTGCTGAGCGTCTTGCCCAAAGGATGGCAGCCGGACCTGCCCCCGACCACGCGGCCCTGCGCGCTGGTGCCGTCCACCCGGGCCGTGTTCCTCGCCCGGAGGTACCGCTTCATCATCGAGCTGGACCTCAGCCCCTCCACCGGCATCGTGGTAAGGCCCACATATACTGTACCGGTCGTTCATTCAAGCCGAGGTTGAGCACACGATAATAGAAACATCAAGAGAGAATATTTCAAATGTTATCAATAGATCGATGGATAGATACATACATGCATACGTATATATTGTGTCTGTGTATATATACACATTCCATTCAGTCAAAAGACTGAATAGAATGTAGTAGAATGTAGTAGTAGTAGTCGTAGAATGTAGACGACTGATATTTTTAGACTTTTAAACCAAAAAACTCCCAAAATGAATGAACTTAAAAAACAATTGAATGTTGTTTCAAATTAAGCATATTTTATAGAGATTATTACTATTTTACATGTGTCTTCATGTCTGGTGTATTTTAATGGAAATTGATTCATAATAAAGTAATGGAATAAAAATATTTCAAAAAGAAAACGGCAATATATGGAAGAATTTTGAAATATACAATAAACCGGTTGACTGCACACAATAAAATATGACAATGTACCCAAAATCTAATGATAAACAGTATAAAAAAACAACTAATACATAACAGAAAAACAATACAAAATAGATAATAATTTCAAATAGAAGTGACCGAAAAAATTGATCGAGAAAATTTACTCATATACAAGAACGAAATAGAGCTAGCAGTGAACCAGAAAGATAGTAGGGGTAATAATAACAATAATAATGATAATAATAATAGCTTTATTTATATAGAACCTTTAAAAACACAGTTTACAAAGTGAAGAAAAAGTGAAAGTGAAAGAAATTAAAGAAGAGGGTTCAGATCATGAATTTTAAAGGCAATGGAACATTAATAAACAGGAATTAATGCATTAAATTGTAGCAGCGGATATAGAGACAAAATAAATAAATAGATACAATATGATAAATATAAATAAAAGGAAAACATTTAAATGAATAAGTAAGTTAAAAAAAACAACTCATATGGGGTCAACATATCTGTTATGTAGCTTGGAGTCAGACCCAGACGCGCTTTAAAAGTGATCGGTAAAATCTTAAAATCGATTCTGAACCGAACAGGGAGCCAATGCGGAGACGTTAGGATTGGGGTGATGTGATGTCGTCTTTCGGAACCGGTAAGAAGCCGAGCCGCTGCGTTGTGAAATAAATGGAGGCGAGAGAGGGACTTTTGGCTGATGACAGAAAGGAGGGAGTCACAGCAGTCTAGCTGTGAGAAAATGAGGCCGTGGATGATTTTTTTTCCAGGTTGTTCCTGTGTGATAGTATTCTTAAATGGTTCTCAGTTGAAGGACGCACGACTGGACAATTTTTTAAATTTGTTGTTCATAGTTTAGGTCAGAGTCAAATAGTACTCCCAAGTTTCTGGCAACAGACTTTACATTTGTGGACAGAGGCCACCCTCAATTTGACTGGTAGAATTTGGGGGAGTGAACAATATGATTTCTTATTTTGAATTATTGAGATGAAGAAAACACTGTGCCATCCAAATGTTGATATCATTGAGACAATCTACAACAGCAGCTCGGCTGTTTGGGTCACCAGGCCTCAGAGGAAGGTATATCTGAGTGTCGCCTGCGTAGCAATGAAAAGAGACATTGTGTCTTTGGGTAATTTCGCCAAGAGGCAGCACATAGATTGAAAATAAAATTGGACCTAAAATAGAACCTAGCGGTACGCCACAGGTAATGTGAGTTGTAGAAGATGGGTCGTTACCTATGGAGACCGCGAAGGCTCTTTCTAGAATGTAGGAGTGCAGTGCAGTGTCCTTGATGCCAACCCAGGGGTTAAGAAAGTCAAATAAAATGCCGTGATCTACCGTGTCAAAGGCTGCACTCGGATTTAGAAGAATCGAGAAGATCGCACTTTCTCCCCTGTCAGCTGCTCAAAGGACAGCGTTGGTTATTTTGAGGAGGGCAGTTTCTGTGTTCTGTAAAGCTCTAAAACCGGACCGGAATATCCCAAAGATGTTATGATGATACATAAAATACCACCTGACGAACCTACCATAAGAACAAAATTGGTAACCTTAACCTTTAACCCTCACCTGACAAGCAGGTCTTTCAACCCTCTTCCTCCAAAAACCTGGTACGACGCATTCTACATCCTGCTCGGAAGATATCAACCACTGCTTAAAAAGTGCTGAAAATAACACAGAAGATGTTTAAAATGTGATTTGTTTGCAATGTGAGCTTCAATAACGTCTCTATTGGGAGGTCGTAAACGACTGCAGCGTGCGGCTGGGGAGGAAAGAATTAATTTGCCGTCCTTGGTCTTCCTGCAGGATCACAACCACAAGGGTTTTTGTGTTTGTTTTCATCGATATGTCTTTTCCGTGTCTGCAGGACGACAGCACGGGGAAGCTGATGTTCGACGAGGTCTTCAACGCCCTGTCCCGGTGCCTCGCCGGGCTCGCGCGGCCGTTCAGGGTTCCCGGCACCAATCAGGTTTTCCAGCCCAAGATTTTCGTCACCATCCTGGCCTACTCCTCAGTCATCGGGCTCAGTTCCCACCAGGTAATTTGAGAAAATGCGGGGTAACTGGAATGTCCGTGACGAGTCGACTGGCGGTTATAATTGTTGAAAATGTGATTCGCATCCAAATAATGTTTTGTATGATGATTTAATGAATAAGCTCTTCTACTTTAGACTCCGAGCCAGAATGACTCTATTCCGGAAGGTGCCTTTACATGTATGAGTCATTTGTTGTGGTGATTATTGGTGCGTTATCTACAGACAACAAGAATAAAAAAGAAACTGGGAAATAAAATAATAATACAATAAAATAGAATTATAAGTATATTCAAAATTAAAATAAAATTTGCCAAATATACACAAATAGCCGACAAAAACTAAAATGAAACTAAATTAGAATTTGGGCTTTTGTAGTTGTTTTTATTCTCTTCTATATTCTGCTTATGTCCATTCGGTGGAAAACAATCGGCGTCAAAGTAAACAGTTTATGCTCGTTTATTTTTTGTTATATTTAGTCATAGATTCAGTTTGGAAGTTTGCCCTACGGCCTAAATAAGCTCAGGTTGAACGAAGGCTTTTTGTTTTCACTGACTTTCCACCGACTTGTCGACTTTAAAAAAATGCTCTTGTACATCTGTCTCAGTTGCCGCGTGTGTGCGTGTGTGTGTGTGTGTGTGTGTGTGTGTGTGTGTGTGTGTGTGTGTGTGTGTGTGTGTGTGTGTGTGTGTGTGTGTGTGTGTGTGTGTGTGTGTGTGTGTGTGAGAGAGCGATCGGCGAGGCGGGCCGTTAACGCTCTGATGTCCTTGCTTCCTCCCTGCAGGTGCTGGTGCAGGGCTGCCAGCTGGACCGCACCGACCTGGACCAGTTCCTGCATCACGTGTACCAGCAGCTCAGAGCGGTGGAGAACAACATCGCCGAGGTCCTGCAGCAGCAGCACGAGCAGGCAAACGCAATAACACTTTTTCGTCGGGGTTCTTACAGGGTCCTTGTGGTGCTTGAATTTTGTCCTCAGACATTTAAGTCCTGGAATACCTTGAAAGTAGCCCCTTCAACTGAAGTGCTTGAAAATTCCTTGAAACAGGGTTCTCACCAGGTCCTTCAGGTGCTTGAAGTGCTATTTAATTCTTAGACATTTAAGTCCTGGAATACATTGGAAATAGTGCTTGAAAAGTGCAATCGTGGAATACCTGTGACATTCCCCCTGGTTTTGTTATTCAAATCGTAATTTTAGGACATTGATTATTCCAGGGAAATGGAATTGGAAATACTCTTATAATAGTAGATGACAATACGATTAATAATAGATATATACCTATTATGACAATGAGACTAAGATTCACATTTAAAATCCATGGTATTTGTTTTACGTGAAGTCCTTGAAAATGAAAAAATAGTGCTTAAAAAAGTCCTTAAATTTCATTTTGTAATGCCAGAACGAACCCCTGATACATTTACATACGCAAGTTGACTCCATCGCTGCCGGTTTTAGGCCAAAGAACGCGTTCATTAAACGGATCTTTTTGCTATCTAGGCCGACAGGCCTTTCTCGAGCCCGGCGCCCGACGGCTACATCGCAGACAGCCAGCCCCAGAAGAAGCCGGGCGTTACTATGGTGACGGCGGATGTGGGGCTGGTCAGCATGGTGCGGCAGGGTATCCTGGCCCTTCAGCTGCTGCCTCCGAACTCCAGCGCAGGTGGGTTTCGACCGGAGCACTGGGGCTGTCGCCGCGCTCTCTTGTGAGAATTCTTTGCAAGCTCCGGCTAAGGTTTGCTGTCGTGAGCGGTTTCCGCCAAAAGATCCAGCGTCCTCTCCCGGGCATCAAATGAGGTCGGATATGGAAGGAAAGTAACTGATGTTATTGACAGAATTTAAATGAGATTATACAGTGTATAGGGTTTAATTTGGATATTTTCCGCCATAAAATTTAACCGTACATACAAGTTGTGTCCTTCGGGCTGAATCGAAAAGCCCACCGTCTCAACTCATTAACGTCTTGTTCACAGTACTCCAATAATTATTTGGGATTGTTTTTCTTTTGCAGGTATAATTATCATTACAGATGGAGTGACCAGTGTGCCTGACGTAGCGGTGTGCGAGACGCTTTTGAACCAGCTCAGGAGCGGAACCATCGCCTGCTCCTTTGTTCAGGTACGCGGCCTGGGTGTTTATGGTGGAGCATTCCTTATAACACCGCACTTTTCCTCTGCTCTTTGCCAACAGCCTGGCGCCTGTGATGCACACTATAGCTCCTGTGATATTACTTTACTATAACAGTTATATAAAGAAAGCTGTATGCCAAGTGGCTGTCATTTGTGAAAACAGTTGTATTAATTTTTGCGGTGGGTTTGAGTTGGGGTGAGGGTTATGCACCTTCTGTGCATGAAAGGCTCGGGCAATAAATGAATACTATCTTGTTTTGCTCCTTTGGTTAATCGTGCAATTCAGTCACATTTTGACGTACAATTTTGCGACTTAAATGAGTAAACTGAAGATACTATCCAAAAATTGTGACATTAACAAGTCTGCCATTTTTAATTCTTCAAGAGATATTGACCCATCTTGTCATAATCCCATTTTCCATTCATCACCCCCCCATAATGCAAATCCTGCACGTAAAACCATCAAGATACTTGAGGCCATGGTTTAAAACAAATAAAACACTAGACACTATGTTACTGGGACCTTGTGAAGGAAAAAAAAAACTAGGTTGTTTCAACGTGATCTCACTCTACGTCCTGCTCCTCCCATCGACAGGTCGGCGGCACGCAGTCCTACGACTGCAGCTTCGGCTACGTCCCCAACGTGGAGCTCATGAAGTTCATCTCTTTGGCCACGTTCGGCTCCTACTTGCCCAGCTGCGCCGAGGGGGACCCCAGCTGCTGTGAAATGAACACCTACCACAAGTCCCTTCTCACCTACTCCTTCCTGAGGACCACTGAGTCCATCAACTCTGAGTACCTCTGTGGTAAGGCCTGTAATTACACTCTCGCTCCCTTTTTTTTTTTTTTACGTCCAGATTGTGCTTAGGCTCATGGTAAAGCTCAAAGCTCAACTCTTTCATGCACCTTCCCATTCCACGACACTAATTCCTTATTCTGCAAAGTGGAATTTGCCGTATAGATCAGCCTCAAGGGGAAACTCTCTAAGCACTTCTGACTTGACGTGTTAAATGAGTGTAGTGCTGGTTTGCACTTTAATTTCCTTTAAAGTAAATGTACAATAAATTGGCTCAATCAGTACATTAACTTTTGACCTACTTACTTATCAATTGTACTTATTAGTATGTATATATTGTGCATTTCGTGTACATTCCCCTATTGTTATTCTGTGCTTCGTGCTTCCCCATTCATCTGCTGCAACACCTGAGTTTCCCCATATGGGGAATATAAAGAATAAAGTACTATCTTATCTTATATTATCTTATCTCATCTTTTCTTATCTTATCTCATCTCCTTTCCTCCCTCAGTTTCCCAGCACAAGCTGTTCAACGAGCACCTGGTGTCCGCCAGCGGGAACCCCGCCCTGGTGATGCGCAGGAAGAAGCACACCGAGAAGGAGGTCCACGCCCATCTGATCAGCGTGGTCTCCGTGCGACTCCGAGAGGGCTACACCATCAGGGAGATCAACCTGACCAAGGGTAAAGACACACGTATGTCAACGACAAAAAAACAGCAACAATCCCTGCCACCTGGAATTGGGGGGTATTAAGAGAGACCATTTGACTCAGTATCACAGTGATGCTGATACCGCCTCATCTTTCCCAAACCACACAGGAGTCACGGTCGCTCGGGAGAAACGTGTATATATGTGAAAACGGTTCCTAAACCGACGCCAAGTAGCTTGTTTGAACTCCACCAGGGACAAAGATATAAACATCCCATGTTACTCACAATGTCATTTCTAAACGTAAAATCGCCACATTGAACTTGAGCTTACAGTTCCAGCTTACGTCTGTTGTTCTAACTTTAACTGCCGCTCGCGTGCGTCGCTGTCCTGTCAGGGTCGAGATTAGCAGCCCTCTTTGTTTTGTCACTGACCGACGACTTGTAAATACTGAGCTAATCCGATTGTCTTGGAGATCCACTGACTTACAGTATGATTGTTTTATTTTTGGGAATTATCCTTCAGTGTGTGTGTGTCTGTTTGTAAAATACTGAAAATATAATATGGGAATCTAAGCTCTTAAAGTCATTGAAAACCCAAACCAACAGCTGTCGACCCTTTTAGTTCTCATTGCTTTTCAAATTCTGCTGTTGAAAAATAGATTTTCTGTTTTTCCTGTTTGAAGGTGGGACTCAGCTGGAGGTGAAGCTGGTGTTGCTGTGGAAGCACAACATGCGCATCGAGTACCTGGCGGCGGCCTGCTGGCCCCTGGACCCCGCCCAGCGCACCACCCGGGTGGAGGTGACCATGGAGGGCAGCTACGACATCCTGCACGACATCAGCTGCACCCAGAAGAAGCCCATCACCAGCCCCTACCGCACAACTGTCATCCGCCGCTTCTGGAACACCCTTCAGAGGTGAGCGGTTAAGAGATCCTCAAGAAAAAAAGACAGAAAAAAATGAACTTTTCTAATTTGAAAAAAAAAAGGCATTTATATAAAAGGCATTTATTTATTATCTTGAATGACGGAGATGGAGAATATTGTATTTGTAAGCAGAAATGTTCTTTTTTGAGCAAATCAAATCAGTGTATCCGAAAAAAATCATCTTTGAGAGATATCATACTGTCAAATAGCTAATAGGGTGGCTGTTCCTTTTACACAACAACTATTTGTATTATTATTATTATTATTATTATTATTATTATGTTTTATAATTTTTGTTATTATTATTATTAGTCTTCTTCGTCTTGTTCTTGTTCTTCTTCTTTTTTTTATTATTATAAGGATCATTCTACCGTTAAAATCGTAATGATGCCCATCCCTACAAGTCGTGCCCCGTCCCCGTTCCTTTTTAGTTGTTTTGTTTGGCAAACGGGGCGCGACGATCGGGACACACGGAGAGCCCTGTTCGCGTCTGTGTCTGGACAATTCACACATAAAAAAACATATTTATGATTCCCCTTATTTACAATTCCTCATTGAAATGTTATCCCTGTGCATTTCTGTTAGCTTCGGTCTGTTTTATCCTGTTATTCTAACGCACACTAACAAAAAAAATCTCAGTCGACTGACGGGTATCCGACTGATGATTCGATTTGTTGACTTGAATAAGGGGCTGCCCTTATCGATATACATACAGCAGAAATGAGTAAACAACTGTTATAATTTAATTCGGTTCAGGAGAGGGACATCGTCATCCGAAGTTATATAAGTCCAAGCTTTGTCTTTCGAAACCCGTTCCCCTCCAGCCACTTGCGAGTGCGACATCTAGTCAGACAGCATGAGCCGGGGCTGCGTTCAAAGGTAACTCGGAAAACTGTAACTCCTGCTGCGGTGAACAAAACCCGGAAACTAATCGTTCAAAGGAGACGTTTTCGCACCGCAAGAAGTTCTAAGAACCATCGGAGGAACCAACCTTTTCTTTTGTGTCCGCACTGCGTCATCCAGGAACGATCGTAATTGTTAAAACACCGTTCTTCAGGGATATTTAAACTGAGCGCCAGAAGAGCAACATGCAGGGACGTAAGTGCACGTTGACTGGTCCAGACGTAAGTCCACACAAACTGTAGGAGTCAAAAACAGCCAAAATCCTATTCCCTGTTCGTGGAGTTGGCTTGCAGCTCCAGAGCAATGGTCCGAATCGTGTCCGTTTTATTTTAGTCCCACAAGTTTAAGAAGTTAATGAAACGTCTCTGAGGGACATGCAGTGTTTAGTCCGTCTGAATGGAACCGTGTTGTTGGGAACTTCCACACGGAGTGATTTCCTTCCACAGAGGCACCGTGAGGAAGGACTCCGTGCACCACACGTAGTAGAGAGCCACCTTCTCATTTTTAGGATAAAGGAATAACACACAGCAAGTGTATCGGCTTGTAGTAGTAATTCTGCATGTCACCAGGACTCACCGCGTCATTACGTCACCTGATGCAGCTTTCAATGGAAAGTCGTAATATTGTAACTCGTTTTAGTAATAATGCTGATATGAAGACGAGTGACAGCACGATTTGTAATTGGTGTCAATAGGAAGTGATGGTGTGTTTTACGGGAACTCTGAAAACTGTAATTCTTATCTAACACGACTAAGCTGAACCCCGCGTATTGCTATATATTTGTTATCGTTGTTATTATTATTCAATACTTTAATGCTTCCCAGTTCCTGTGTCGACTGTTTTACTTTAATAAGTGCATACTTGACAAAGGTATTTTCTCGATTTCTTCAGATAAGTTAAGATCAAACTTAATTTCGAAGCCCTGTTTCTAAAAAGTCAGTCAAGTCAGTAAAATGGCTTATTTGTAGTTGCTGATTGCACTTCTAAACGCATGTCTCTTACCTTCAAAGCATAAACCAGACGGATCAAATGCTGGTGCACCTGCAGGCCTTCAACTCGCATCCCGAGAACTACATGATCCCAGAAAGCACCAAAAATGGGGTTCCGCTGTTTTACATCCCCCCGGGCTCCACAACTCCGGTACTGTCACCATATTTCAGTGTACTGAACGGTACCTGAGACCCAGAACTAAACTTTAGGTTATGTGGGAAAAAAATGTAGTTTGAAGTAGTCAGTCAACTTTAACATGTTTTGAATATTTTGCAGGACATTTCGAAACCCTATCCCACAATTTAACTTCGCTTCGATTTTTGGAAGCGTGTTGATTCATCTTTGTTTTTTGTTTTTTTTTGTTTTTTTCCAGGTTCTGTCTTTGCAGCACAGTGGATCCAAAGACTCCTCCCAGTCTCTGTTTGCGTCCTACTGGAAGCCCATCCTCTCTATGGATGCCAACTTCTGGCAGAGATGGCTGCACATGCACCGCATCACCATCATCCTGGAGCACGACATGTGAGCGCATTTACATTTACACCCTCCCCCACAGTACTTGTACTGTACTGTACTTTGTACCGCCTCTGTTCCATTAAAAAAACGATCTTTGCCAAACATCGATTCGGCAGATCATACACTGGCTGCAATCCATTAGCCAAACACATGTCTTTTCCCCCTTTTTTGTATTGTGTTATTGCGTCTGGGCTTGCTTTAGTTTTTTTATTTTACTACATTTTACATTTTAATTCTTCAAGTCATTTTTGTTTCTTTATTTAGACCGGGTAGGTTGGCAGCAATGCAAAAAATATACAAAAACACAAAATCGATGATAAAATGCGGGTGACTTGAAGCAATTTCAGAACAATTACAGCGACCAGCGGCGTTTAAAACCCAGCTCTTCACAATAGATTGAAATTCTCCCGTAGCGATGCCGGTCGGTCACCAAGTTTCTCCTGTAGGCGAATAGAGGGCGCAATGAACTGAAAAGATTTTTAAACCCCAAGAAAAAAATAATGCCAAAGTTAGACTAAAGACTAGACTAGATAAATGCCGTTAGACTATGGGGTGGGTTCGCAGATGGGGTTTAATCTAAATCGGAACTTAAATAATCCGATTACTGAATCCAGTATTAAAAAATGTCTTTCTGAGACGTTGCTTAATTTTAGATTAGATTAGAGGACTAATAAAGTCCGAGACTAAGGTAATGAAGGACTTCTCAGCTCCTTCTGTCATTATTTATCCAAAAATAAACCTGCCTCTGACCAGGTTTAATTCAAGCCTTCTCTTAGACCTAGATTACCTCTAATCTTCCTCCTGGAAATCAGATTTTTTTTAAACCCAGACCAGGGCAAGTCTGAGACTATTTTAAACCCTGACTGAGAAAGGCCATTTCAGTTAGTCCAGATTAAAAGTGTGATTTAGTCTAAGATCAGGCCTAGTCTGTGTCCGCGAAGCCGCCCCTACATGTTGGGCTCTTTTTTCTTTTTTTTCTTGCAGTTAATACATTTTAAGTTTTTTCTTCGCAGGCCGGCGCCTAAACACCTTCACACCGCCGGCAACAACGGGCGCTTCAGCACTATCCAGTGCCGCATCTCCCACTCCGCCCTCACGTCGCTCCTGAGAGACTGGAGCAGCTTCGTCCTAGTGGAGGGTTACTCCTACATCAAGCTGATCTACAGGTGAGTCGGTAGAGATGGTCCTACAACCGTCACCATGGAAACACGACTGAGTCTCTGGGTCCAAGACCAAACTCAACCGCATTCACAGAGACGAAGGACAAGATCAGTGAACCTGTGCTGAAGGATGCAGTTCAGAATATGAAGTCCAAACTGAAAGCTCGAAAGCCTCATTGCTTAAGAAATAAAGAAAAAGAATCCTGTATAGAGTTGATGATAATAATAATAATAATAATCATAATCATAATCATAACAAAATAATAATAGATAAATTAATAGATATATAAAGATAAATAATAATAAAATAATAATAAAATAATAACAAAATAATAATTAATAATAGAATCATCCGTATAAAGAGAGAGAGAAATGCCTACATTTAAATGAGTTCCAAAAATGAAGTTCAGTTTTGTATAAAAAAAAATTTGAGGGCATGAATTTATCACAAATATATTATAAATAATAGTGCAGAAAATACCACATGAGAAAAAAACAATATGTCACATTTATATCCAATTTACGGACTAATAGAGCCATAGAGATTTGTCCATGATGACAAATGCACTTTTAGGTGCGGAGAGTTCACAGTATTTCACAGGACAATTCTAAAGCCAAAGTTAGGGATGCTTTCCTTTTAATAGGAGACATGAACAATGAAAATGGACTGGGCTCTCTTGCAGTTCCCCCGAGCTTCCGCCTACCTCTTTCTACCTGGTGCGTCTCATCTCCAAGGCCCCCTGCATGGTGCTGCGTCTGGGCTTCCCCATCGGCACGCTAGCCCACATCAGGAACAAGGTACTGGAAATCAATCCAAACATTGGGAGGATATGCTCATGAGCTGATGCTCAATCGTCGTTTTGTCCCTCTCAAATCAACTTGGTAATGATTTACCTTTCTCATGGCATTGAAAAACTTACAACCAGGCCTGCATTATTATAACCCTTTTCCCCTTATCAGTGTTCACCTAGAGATTTTCTAAGGCGTGAACCCAACATTGATGAAAGCTGCCGGTTTCTGTTTTTTTTTTTTTCGGCAGATCGTGGACGAGCTGCGAGAGCAGATCCTAAAACTTCGTTTCCCCCACCGCGTTCAAAACAACAAAGAGGCCACTCCCAAGACCAAGAGGAAGATCCTGGGACAGCTGTCCCCGTCCAAATCCCCGTCTGTGCCTGCCCCCAAGCCCATACTGTCTGACCGGGCCTGCGTGGTGGTGCTGAATAAGCCCCTGGAGAAGCTGCTTATAAGGTTGGTCTGCCCGAGCCAAAAATACAAATTTATACCTGTGAGGAAAAAAACGACAATTCAGGAACAATTCACATCTGGTGTTAAACTTTTAATTTAAAGACCGTCATGTATCCTTTTCATGTTTGGGGGAATTTTATATCATGAAAATGTTGACGTTGAAAGATACTGCATACCTGCACAGTATAATGGCCATCCTCAGCCCCAGTCCAAAACCATCTCTAATAATGCATGAAGCCATTATTATTATTATTTTTTAATCTTCATCACGGGACGTATTAAAAGTGAATACACACAGAAATATTCTTTTTAGTGTAAAAGGTGTCCACAAAAGTGTCGTGGACACTATTTTAAGAAATGTAGCAAAATTATAACCATGGATGAGTATTTATCCACTTGAAGTATTTCAGCCCAGCGGCCATTCACTGTCCCGCAGGTATGAGAAGCTGCCTTTGGATTTCCAGACACCTTTCATCCTCAACATGGAGAACTTCCCGCAGGCGCTGGGCACTGGCACCCCGCTCAGCATGGCCGCCAGCCGCATGGCGTCCTCCACCCTGGCCTCGCTGTCCCGCTACTTCCTCCACCGGCGCTGGGTCTGGGCAGTCCAGAGGAGCCAGGGGCCCACGGTACCCACACAGGCCGTGGCTCACATCCTCTCTATGCTGTCCGAGTGAGTTCCTTCCATTTGCCAGGCTTCCTACCCAGGTCCTGGAGCTGCTTGAAGTGCTTGAATTTCATCCTCAGAAATTTAAGTCCTGGAGTACCTTGACAATAGCCCCCTTATGGGCTAAAGTGCTTGAAAAGTCATTGAAATAACGGCATCATTGAAAACCTGTGATATTCCCCCTGGTTTTGTTATTCAACTCGTAACATAATAAACCACTTTCAGAATTGCCTTTACAACATTGATTATTCCAGGGAAATGTACATGTAATCCAGCATTGTTGGAAATAGACACTTATAATAGTAGATGTCAATGACATTAATCATAGATTCACAGATTTATCGATATATATGTATATCTATAGATATAGATATAATAGATATAGTAATATAAATAATAGACAATGAGACAAAGTTCATATTATATTTTAATTCATAAAGGTCACAGTGAAAATTGGCTAATGGTTTGGTTTGGTCTGTGTTTGTTTTTTTCGGGAAGTCCTTGAAAATGGAAATAAATTGTGCTCAAAAAGGTACTTGAAAGTCCTTGCATTTTGTTTTGTAATGACAGAATGAACCCTGATTTGGTTTGAGCTACTTTCTAGCCAGCTGGCAAGGACAGTAAAGAAGTAGTTTTTAGCAGCTTTTCAATTTAAATTTCAGGATCCGTCTGTCGGAAGGTTTTCATTATGCGGCCAGCGGAGAGGGCATCGTAAACATGGTTCTGGAGCTTCCAGTGAAGGTAAAACAAAAAAAACAACTGACTGATACGAACAAACTAACGAATTAACGAATTAACCTAACTTCTAGCCATGCCTTTCGCTGTCAATTGAACCTGTTGCGTGTACTAATTTGTTTGCAATGTCTTTTTGCAATCCAAGGGCATGTCTTTGGACACTGACAAAGAGAGTCACTCATGCATCATCCAGTACATCCTGTTCCCACCTCACTCTAACTCCACCAAGGACAGGTGGGTCCATCCCTCCCCCGTCTGGGAGGTTATTCTGCACTAGTTGCTGGGCACATGTCTGGCACAGGAAATATTGGTGCCAAATGATATACGCCAAGCCAGTCGTACCTGTTGTTTTACATGTAGAATCACCATCTTAACAGCAGCTGAATGTGCATCCACATGGGGCCCCACCCTGCGATAAAGTTCACACACTCTGCTGATTTTCCACTGTTGTCCCAAACCTACTTTGTACTTCTTAAAAAAAAATTGTAAATCTCTATCTCTATACTCTATGTATGAGTAGGTTATTGATAGTCATTCATTTCAAATGGTTTGAGTTGTGTTAGTAGCCAGAAGTTTACATTTATGGGATTGCTTTGTTGGTTTGCCTGTTATTAGTTTACATATATCTCTTCGGCAGGAAGCAATTTTTTTTTTGATCACAGTGATTCAGGTTTAATGCTGCTGTGGACTCTCGCATGGAACTGTGAGCTTCTGTACTTGCATTTTGATAAGACGGTGCCACACCCTAAGAAAGTCTTTTGGTCGTGATGCATTTTCGAGATAAGATGGGACCATCAGTGGAATTTGGTTTTAAAGGATGGTCATTTGAAAATGAACCTCGCTTTTTTTAGAGCACCCTATGATGTGCTGCTCAGCTTCCATTCTGGCACCCGGAATGATATCATTCTGAATGAGCTTGTTAGTTGAGTGTGGATGTAGAGGAAGACCCCTCACGGCCTGTGTGTGTATCTATGCGGCTGTGTATGCAACGTCTGCCCTGTGTTTGGTGGGAGCCAGTTTCTCCACTGATGATGACAACGACACAGAGGTGGAGGCCATCGACATGGACACGGAGCTGAACTTGGTGACGGAGTGCTGGGTGGAGCCGCAGATTGGCACGATGCAGAGCTCCAGCGACCAGCATCGCCACCTCAACGGCCTCAAGTACCAAGAGATTCCCCAAGCGGTGCGTATAAACGGTTAAAACAGCAAGTCAAGAATTGTTATAACAAGGCCATAAAAGTCTTCTTAATTGTGTGTATATAGATGATATATTTTGTGTGAGAAGTTGTTTCATGGTGGGCAACTGTGTTGTGACAGATATTCCCGAGGGATTTGGCCTGCATTTCCACCATGATGACGTTTGAGTATCTGAGCCAGATGTGTCAGAATAAGGACCAGATGTACTGTCCACCAACAGACCTCAAGGATGTGGCAGGTAAGCCATAATCTGCCCTGCCAAAAAACACACTCTGGTTTTACATTTGGTAAATAGATTAAAAGAAAAATTGAATCATTTAAGGTTCGGGCAGATATGCACAGTCAAGCTACATAAACACAGAGCCTATATACAGTATAACACGCAATAACTGTCTTGATGAGCTGAAAATAGGATTTTGAATGCATAATATCAGGTAATTTACAATCAAAGTGAAAGATGGACCTGGACATACGACGTCAAGTCAGGAAGCTGATCATTTTAAAGCACGTTGGGAAGTTTGTTTAGACGGGAATCTGCTGTTGATGTTTGGTTCTTCTTCGCTTAGGTGGGGGAGGATCCCTTACGTCAGAAGACAGAATCCAAACGGTTCCCTTCCAGTTTGACCTCATCCAGCTGCTCCCCAAGTGCCAGCAGATTGAGCTTTTGTTTTTCACCTTCAGCAGAGGTAACGCTAAGATCCTCGAGGATGTACTTCAAGGTGCTGTAATTGCCGTGACGACAGTGCTTTGAGATCTCTATGAACTTGAAAATAACATCTTGTCTCAGGATGACATTTGGTCTGCGTTTGAGTATATGGGTCTCAAATAGTGTGTTGTCACCATAGACCTTTTTCTTAAAACCCATAATGAAAACATCTATTTGATGTGAAAGTTATACAATTGTGTACTTTTTTGTGAAACACACACACACGAAAAAAAATTGGAACAAAGTTGCCCTGTTCTCTGATTAAATATAATGTTAGACAAATAAATCAGGGATACAAAGTATTTGGCATTGTTTGTTTTGGTCAGATTATAATTAACTCGTACACTCTTTAGTGGTCAAAAACCACATTGAAATGGTAATTACTTTGACAAGATTCCCTTCTTTCGAAGATATATTATCTCTGCCTGATTGGTCTCACTTCATTCATTTTGTCCAATCCCAGTGGAGAGCGAGGAGCCCAACCAGAGCCTGCCGTGTCTTCCCAATGACCTCCTGCTCGGCCTGTTCCACAGCAGTATGGAACAGGACCTGAGCGACAGAGAGATCCCGCTGGCCGACGCCGACCATGTGCTCCTCATGCACCACATCCTGGAGCGCGAGCGGGAAGGGAACGCCGCGCCGTTCTCGTTGCCCTTCATTAAAGGTATGTGCATCGTGTGTGGAAGTACAAAGATACAGTCCTTCACCTTCGCAACCCAAGTTCCTCAGCCGGTCAGTCTTAAATCTTAAATCTCAGGTTAAAGTTCATTTGTATAATCAATAGCATAGACAACTAAACATTTACGCCTAATGGTGAGAACAAGTTAATAAATGACAGCGGATAGAAAGTATGGAGGAAATAGTGCCAAAAAGTGCTGCAATATCCAACACCAATACACACCTATACTCACAGATGTGATTTGACTCAGAGTTTCCATCTAACCCTTAATCTGTCTTTAATTACAGCCCAGACAAAGATTAAGCCCATGGCAAACACCTGTGCTGTTAAACCTTTTCAAAAGGTTCAAAAGCTTCAGCGTTTAAATTAGATCTGGGTTTTTGCCTTTCTGTTCAATTATCTGTTCTCCTTTCGGCAAAAGAAACCGAATAGAGTATGTTGTACACGTTTAACCTCTTCACTGAATTTCTGCAGCCTTTAGAAGTAAAGTTTTTAACTGCTGCATTAGACCCATTCATTGGACAGCAACAGCATGGCACCTAGGGACCAACTCCAGTTCTAGAGCCACTGCCGTGGTCAAGTGCAACGGCAGGAGTATTTATCGAACATGCACATCACTTGCTGTGGGAGGAAACCAGCACAACTGGATGTGAACACAGGGAGAACCTGAGACAGAAAGGCCCTTGTCATCTTCGAATCCAGAACCTTTTTGCTTGCAAACCACTGATCCACCATGCCACATAAAGTCCATACACCACTGGCAGGTAAAGTGAATAACATTGCTCATCTGGTTCCAGTGGCAGCTGTCAAGGGGTGGGATATATTAGGCAGCAAGTGAACAGTCAGTTCTGGAAGTTGATGTGTTGGAAGCAGGAAAAATGGGCAAGTGTAAGTTCTGAGCGACTTTGACAAGGACCAAATTGTGATGGTTAGACGACTGGGTCAGAGCATCTCCAAAACGACAGGTCTTGTGGGGTGTTCCCAGTATGCAATGGTTAGTACCTACCAAAAGTGGTCCAAGGAAGGACAACCGGCAAACCGACGACAGGGTCATGAACCCCCATGGGTGATTGATGCGCGCGGGAAGTGAAGTCCAGCCCGTCTCGTCTGATCCCACAGAAGAGCTACTGAAGCACACAATTGCTGAAAAAGTTAATGCTGCTATGATAGAAAGGTGTCAGAACACACAGTGCATCACAGCTTGCTGCGTATGGGGCTGCGTAGCTGCAAACTCGTCAGAGTGCCCGGGGAAGAGATGGAACCAGGCTGCACTATGGGAAGAGGGCAAGCCGGTGGAGGCAGTGTGATGCTCTGGGCAATGTTCTGCTGGGAAACCTTGGGTCCTGACATTCATGTGGATGTTCCTTTGACACGTATCACCTCCCTAAACATTGTTACAGACCAAGTACACGCCTTCATGGCAACGGTACTCCCTGACTGCAGTGGCCTCTTTCAGCAGGATAATGCTTCCTGCCACACTGCAAAATTGTTCAGGAATGGTTTGAGGAACACGACAAAGAGTTCAAGGTATTGACTTGGCCTCCAAGTTCCCCAGATCTCAATCTGATCTCAATCTGGGATGTGCTGGAACAACAAGCCCGATCCATGGGGGCCTCCCCTCGCAACTTACAGAACATAAAGGATCTGCTGCTAATGTCTTGGTGCCAGATACCACAGGACACCTTCAGAGGTCTTGTGAAGTCAGAGCTGTTTTGGTGACATGGGTGGGACCTACACAATGTTAGGAAGGTGGTTTTGATGTTATGGCTGAATGGTGAATGGTGCAATGGATTACTTCTTACTTCAAAATTCCTCACATGGTAGAGTTTTTACATTGTAGGTGCCATCTATGTTCTGAAGGTCATCATTGTCTTATAAAAAATGCAATTCATTAAGATACTTCATGACATCTTATGGTGTGCTGCAGCTTGGGTCACACATGCTGGCCACAGACACCAGAGACGCCAGTACCGGTCCTGTCTGCATGGCTAGTCATCAAGCTTATGTAGACAACCGTTGCATTTACCTCTCAGAGCCTCTGATGCACAAACAAACCTCTGTGATGTCGGTGGAGGTTTATTTGTAGTTCCTAACTATCCGTCCATTGGTGGGTACTTTGCTCTTTCCAGAGGAGTGCCTTAGGCAACCAGACAGGCAGGACACAACAATGTCCTTCCACACCATCAGTAGCAGCCAGGAAGTTACAGGGTCCACAAGCACCTTACAGGTAAACTGGTCTCTATAAATACATTTTTCCCAATACTCTACCTTCACTAGTAAACAAGTATTTTTTTTCATTTTTATTGGCACTTCCAAGTATTTGCCATTTTTATTCAGGATGTCATTCAAATCATTCAAAGTAAAACTTCAAGCAAAAAGTGACAATAACAAAGCCCTGTTCTCTGAATAAAAATAAAGTTAGACAAAGAAATTTATCTTGGACTACCTTTTACAAGATTTACATCGGTCAGGGATGCTATATATTCAGGTTTTTCTTTTTTGTTAGTGTGTGATTAACTAGCGCTCCCCCTAGTGGTCAAAAATCACATTGACGTTTTAATTACTACTCTTAATGTAAATAATATAGCATTGTTATTTTTACTGAATAAATCAGTCCTCAATATGATGTATTATGCATCATACAGTTTGCATGATTATTTATGATATACCTGTATCTTAATTAGCTTGTGTCAAATCATTGTTTTTCAGTGCTGTGTGTGCATGTGTTTTTGTGTGTCCTCCTGGGCAGAGTTTCAGTAATGCAGACCTTGTGGATGAGGAGCCTGTCCAGCAGGAGAGCAGCTGTTGTGTGCCACAGTGGCGGTGCTACGCCAAGTACATCAGCTCCCAGCAGATCCTGCTCACCTTCCTCCCTGCTACGTTCACAGGTTAATAATGCCGACCAATATCGACCACCTGCATGCCACATTTAGGAAGGAAGGCTCTCGTAATACGGAATGTATTTTAATTACAAGGCTGAATTGTGTCAAAAATGTTGGTACTTTCTTAAAATCTAGGTTAAATGTAAATCTTTGTATGGTGCAAAGCGTTATCTAGGTTGCTGCATTTTAAAGATTGAGAGGATTGTGTGGTTATGGCTCATATTATCTGAAATACACAGATATAACCAATGCTTTGTAGATGAATAATTAATTGTAATAAAATATATGAGTGTTCTAAAGTGCTACAGAACAGAGCTTATTGAACCAGCTAGTGACCTCAACTGACTTTAATTAAGCAAAAGTGCTTTTGTTTATTCCTCTCTTTGCCAGACCTTGTGATGTTGATGTCTTCAGAGCTGGGAACAGAGGCTCAGGGCAACATCAGCAGCACCCAGGAAGACGACCCGCCAAGCATGTCGCAGGGCGACACCGTGTCATCCTCTACTGGCAGGGCTGAGCGGTCGGAGGCAGGACCTTTCCCGTCCAGCGGGCTGCACAGGGGCTTTGGCAGCAGGCCCCACATCCTCAGGTCCCCAGTGCCCTCCGCAGGTTCAGACGGCCAGGGCGGGCCCACCGACTGCCTGAGCCCGGAACAAGACAGCTGGGACAGTAGGGCGTCCGAGAGCGAGACGGAGACTCTGGATTCAGGTAAACACCCCACTGACTGTCTTCATTGGGTAACTGCAGCACCAGCTTTTTTTTCACACCGATTCTCTGCCTGCTTTTAAAATGGCTGCCTTTAGTCCTGGGAGAGAGGGAGGGAGTCCAGTTCTCCGAGCCGCAGAAGAGCAACTTCCACATCAGCTTCGGCAGGCAGCAGTCCCTGCAGAGGAGCACCAGCGTCAGCCAGCTGCGGTGCCCTGTCTATGTATACAGCTGCTCCCTGGACCACTTGAAGGACCAGCTGGTCTTCCCCCAGTCCAGCCGTCTGCCTCGGGACATTTTCCTCAGGTAGCAAAAGGAGAAAACAGCCGGCTGCAGAGATATGCTGTACCCTACATAGTTCCAGGAGTGTTTTTGTGATGGTATAAATTCTTGGCTCTCTAATTTTATATTGAGCGTTACCATTTTTAAAAGTCATAGCCATCAGCGTTTGCCCCCTTTGTCGTAAGGTCTGTGTGTAACCGTTTAACGTGTACATTTCTGGTTGTCTCCTTGGTTGAGAATAGACCTCAAGAGGCTGACTCCTGGGAAATTTATCAGCAGATGAAGCACAGGTAGCAATGTTTGGTTCTTCTGGCCGCGCTTCTTCTTCCCCCTCTGCAATGTAGACCTGCCCGACCTCTAACGGGAGGGCACCTACTGTAGGCCTTTGGAATGGGGAAACCGTGTTGCTCTGCAGTGTCTAGCGGGCTTGGCAAGTTATCGCCCCCTCAGATCTCTTGCTCATTTTTCCTACACCGGCTTTGTTGTAGCTACAGAACAGGAGGTAAGGGTGTGGTACTGCCCATTGTATGTTCAGGACAAGTGATACCTAATGCTCGGAAATGATTATTTTCAACACCAAACAAGGATGCCGGAGCCGCTTAAGTCCATCCTTTTCCTCCTGCCTGTTTCTTTGCTGTGTCATGGTTTTTTCCTGGATGATTCTGCCTCTGCAGTGGGTGTCTGGGATCCTTGCGCTGCTCCTCCAGCGGCTTCGCTGTCCATCGCCTAAATTGTTTTGTCTTGGTGTTCCCCGCGAGTGATGAGTTTAACGTCCACCACAACGGCGTGCTGTGACAGCGCATCCCTTTTTCGTGTTTTTTTTTTTTTTTACATTTCTAAAATGTTCAAGGGCACGCCGCTTTCTTTATCTGGCTTCCTGTCAAACGTTTACTTTCATTTTCAACTTGAGCCACATACACATAAAACTCTAAATTAAAAACCAGAGTATGATGCACTTGATTGCCCGAGATACTTGTAGATAGTGTAGTTTAAAGCCTGATTCTAGAGACATGAGGACCGATGGCTTGTAGAGGTCCTTGACAGGCCTGAGCTTGCTTCGCTGTTAACAATGCTGGATTGGCTTTGTGTCCGTTGTGTTTGGCCCCCCTGCCAGGTCGCTGTCCCAGGAGCGCAGCAGCACATCCTCCTGGACGGATGTCCTGGCTCAGTCCCACAAGCACAAAGAGCTGGCCAACTACTGCTGTCTCCTCCAAGAGCATTACCACCAGAGCTATGTCAAGGGTGACTCGACCTTTTTTAAATTTTTTTTATTTCTTCATAAGGATGGTTTTAATTTCAGTGTTGTGGACTGTGTTTCACCCTTAAGTTCTTCTCACTGTGTTCGTCTGTTAATGCTTTACTTAACGTCCACAAGTGATCCATATTGAAAAACTGAACCAGACACATGGTTAGTTCTTTCTTTACCCATTTTTTTTTTTTTTTTGAAATCACACAAGGTGGAACTTTGTCTGGGTTCTTATTTTTTTTGACCCCTGAGGAGACTCCGATTCCGGTCTCTTCAGAATAAATAAAGCGCTCCTCCCGCTGTTGTCCAAGGTTTGCCTTGTCTGCTCCGCGATCAAATCAGAATATGAAGTGAGGTAGAAAATGTTTTGAAGTGGATGTTGTTTTCAAAATCGGCGTCTAATCCTAAAAACATTATTCGAAACCAATGTTTGACCAATGGACTAATTAACAAATTTACTCATGGAAATGAGCTCTTGTGTTGAGATAATCAAAACATTTAGAGTTACAAAATATGTCTATATATAATAAAACCTCTATAAATACACTTTGACACAATGCTCGCAGCGTTGCCAGTTATTTGGTTTAATGTGCTTTCTGCTGCTCCCGCAGGTGTGTATCGGAGCTTGCAGCAGTCCTACAGCATCAGCTCGCAGGACGTCCTGACGGCGATGGACTACTGCGAGGAGTCCCTCCAGGAAATAGACATCACCTCCTTCCTGCAGACACTCTGTGGCCACGTGCGGGTCTTTCGGGAAAGCGGCGAGGCTCCCGCCCGGCGTTCCGGGAACCCTCCGACCTTCGTCATCGGCGAGGCCGAGGAGCAAGGGAGGGCCGTGCTGGCCTCCTCCTCCAGGTTGAGTTATACGATCACATAGCGGACAGACAGACGGAGTAGGACATTTACAGCAAAATGTGAAAATGAATGTTGAAAATTGGCAACAAAAGTTGACGTTACCAGGGTTCTTGCCAGGTCCATGAGTCCGAGTGCTGCAATACCCTGAAAATAGCCCCTTTGTGCTGAAGTGCTTGCAATGTCAGTGGGGGAAAAAAAGACGTTATTCAAATTGCAACGTAATCTTCTTTCCACCGAATCCGATTATGTTTATTTTGTGTGAAGTCCTTGACAATGGAAAAAATAGTGCTTAGAAAAGTGCTTGGAAGTTCTTGAATTAAATGTTCCAATGCCAAAACGCTTTACTGAGGTTTTGAAAGAAAATAATCTGTTGTTCCCTGATAGTTTGTGGTCCTGCACCGTGGTGCTACTTATAACACTGTGACCACGTCAACACACAGTGTTTCTAATTCAGGATCCATTTTCCCACAAGATGGCTTTACCTCTCCACACCGGTGTATGTTCCAAGTTGAAAGGTGACTCATTCACGGGACCAGACTACTCTGAATTTATTTTAAGCTCCAGACAAAAATATCCTAATTACTTATGATGAAGACCTCCGTTGTTGGACAGCCCCAAACACTAATATAAGCACCAATATAAGCACTGTTGGGCAACAAATGCACAATTCATTATAAATTACATATAGCCTACTGTACCTTTGGGGGGAAGATTAAATGAATCAGATTTCATTGCTGTGACAGTTTAAGTTTAGAAAAGGGTGAGCGCTAGATCCTGTCGGAGTGACGCCGTCATGCAAGTGCGATGTATAACATGAATGAATATTATTTCATGTGGTTATCCTCAGTATTGACACCGAGGACGTGAGTGAAGCCGACTCGAGGGACAAGTCTTCGGCTCCAGCCTCTCCGCTCATCTTAGATGAGCACAAGACGCCCAAGATCCCAGAATTCCCCCTGTCGCTGCTTCAGACACAGCACAAGTGTGAGGTGTATCCAGACCTGCACAAAATAATACAGGTACTAGATAAGATAAGATAAGATAGTGCTTTATTGAGCAGTTGACTTTATCGAGATGCTTATAATAATGACTTTTAGCTATTACATTTTTTTAGATATTAAATGCTTTTGTAAATATGTTTAAAGCGTCACGATGTTACAGGGAATTTAGAGACAAGCAAATACTATAAAAGAGCTTTGTATCTTCCTCGAAAATGTATTGAGGTAAATTTCTTTATTTTTGCATTTTTTGTTATGTGGGCAGTAGACCGTGATACGGTTTATTTTGTTCCTTAGGCGATGATGAGCATTTAAATGTTTCTACAAGTAAAGATAAGGTTATGACTAGTCCCATAATCACATTCTAATGCTTCAGTATTAGGCACTGTTAAATTAACACATGAAAATAAACAATTAAATAGATAGTGTTCTATTTTTTTTAATTTTTTTTTCCAAGGCCTTTGTAGATAATAACTACCGTAGCATTTTTTTCGGTGGGTGCTAATTAAAAACTGCCGCAACAATAAATTGCTAACTGGCAATCAAATAAAGAACCGTTGCATTTGTAAAAGAGTATTCTATCCCAGCCTTTGTTTTTTGGCTGCTTTTGATCAGAAGCGGATGTGCCCTGAGAACAAGGTCCCTAAAAAACTGTAAAACCTTCTCTTTTCAACAGGATAAATTCACAGAGGTCGGATCTCAGTATTTTAAAACGGTGGCCTCAAGCCCCCACTACTTCTTCTACTGCCCACCATCATCGAAGAAGGAGGTGAGTGGACAGCACACTGTCTGGCTTCGCTCTCTTTCAGGTCATTTACCGACCAGCAACGTCAGAAAGATGGTTTCAAAGTGGACCGTTGCAGTCTAACGGAACCACCGAAGCAATTCCAGATGTACGTGGCTCCGTCTTGCGCCTCACCGCCGGTCGGTCGTGGAGTTGATACGGTGTGCTCTGCCCTACAGGAGGACTCAGACGGGGGGGAGGAGAGGAGAGCCAGCGAGGAGGTGGTGTCCGACGCAGAGCCGGCTACTGAGGACGGTGAGGATAAAGTCCGAAAAACAGCCCTAAAAAGCCCTTGGGCTTGTTGACATTTATCCATTGAATGTGGAATTAACTACAAAACAGCAACAGCCAACTGATGTCTGCGATAAAACTCAAACTTATTCAAGAAAAAAAAAAAGCCCAACGCCATTGAATATTGGATTATCATGTGTATCACGTGTGCTTGCTTCCTGTTTTTAGTCCTTTGCACACATCCAAAAGGACTAAAATGAGATAAAGGAAGACTTGTGACGTTTCTGACACCGCTCCCGCTCCGTGCAGGAAACCTCTCCGGCTGCTGCATCGTGACAGAGAGCGACACCGACCTGGAGGTGGAGTACCAGGAGAGCGGGGGCGCCAAGTCGCTGGAGGGGGACGGGGACGACGGGTCGCGCTCCGACTCAGACACCGTCAACCAGGACGAGGACTCCTTCAGCATCCTGGACGGGGAGTCGCTGCTGGAGTCCGAGGGCGCGCTGCTGGAGATGCCCCCTCTCTTCGTGCACCTCACCTGCTCCGTCAACCTGAAGAGCTGCCACGGGTCCATGCCCGTGCGGACGCTGCCCACCTGCCTCGGTGAGCAGCCGTCAATTATAACGTCAATAGGCCTTGTTTACTTGGGTGGTCTCAGGTAAATCAACATCTCTTTTGGAAGAAGCGGCGTCGACGTTCAAATGACGTAGAGATGACGACACTTAGTTTGAGCTGCCAACATGTGATTTTGAGCACAAGGTAGTCGGATGAGAGTGGATCAAATAATGTTTTTGGGTTCTCAAACTGGGGTCAGCAGCCCCAGCCTTGGAGAGAGGTTCATGGGGTCCTGTAAAATTGTTATGATTTTACTTTTCTTGTGACACCAGGTGAGGTCATCTCCTGCCTGGAGAATGCTGAGGCCCTTCAGGCGGTGGATCTGAACGAGCTCTCCGTTACGCTGGACATCTTCGTGCTGACGCTGCCCTCGGACATCGAGGTCATGGCCGACTTTCAGCACAAGAGGTAAGTCGCAGTATGAGGCAAAACAAAGCAAAAACGACAAAAAATAAACAAGATTACTGAAACTGGCCTTTTAAGGGCTACGGCAGGTTTTGGGAAATTGTCTTACCTCGAGTCAAACAAGAACCATGTTGATACCATGTTTTTATGACAAAAACAAGGCATTCTTCAGCAAGGTCAAATTTTATTTTGTCAGCTTCTTTTTCAGAAAGGTTTTGGCTGGAATCAGCTACAGATTTTACAGTCCCAACATCATAATGTTTTGTTTGAACAAATCCTGTGTTGTAGAATTCTTCACAAGTACTGCATTTGGAGGGTTTCAATTCACAATCTAAATAATGACACAAAAACAGTTGTAATATGCTTTTGGCTTTCCTTTTGGCATCTAGAATGCAAAAACACCATAATATAAACAATATAAATAATGACATGTTACTTTTCACTGTGTAATTTATTATAGAGTGTAATAACGTCATTATGAATCCACTATTTAGACTGGAATAATGTTAGTATTAATGACTTAAATAACTACAATTAAAATTCACATATAACCAAATTATACAGCTCAACCTAATGTACTGTCTAACCAAATTAATTGTGTTACTATTAGAACAAGATTGTATTCAATAAATTATTAAATTATTTTGGAATTAAATTATGGATTAAAAAAGACATGCTTACTTTAAATGCAGCGTCATTTGTTGGTTATTGTTAATGTTTTAAACATGTTTTTAAGTATGTCGGTTACCGGTGCTTCATTGGCTCATGTGTTTGACCAATCTCCCTGGACTTACTTACGTCTGGACCAATCACCATGCACCGCTATGTCCCTGAATGTTCCTCTTGTGTCATTTAGTTTAAATGTCCCCCAAGAACGGTGTTTTAACAATTACGATCATTCCTGGATCACGCAGTCTGGACACAAAAGAAAGAGATGGTTCCTCCAAAGATTCTGACAACTTCCTGCGGTGCGAAAACAGCTTCTGTGACCGATTCAGGCTTTTGTGAAACGCAGCAGGGGTTACAGTTATCCCAGTTTCCATTAAACGCAGCATCAGCTCGGGTTGTCTGTCTACGCGTCGCAACCGCTATCCAGGCCACAGGGTGTAGGTTGCTGCATGCGAATGGCTTCCGAGAGACGAAGCGTGGACTTGTATAACTTCGGAGGATGACGTCACAAAGCGCCTCGCGCCTCAAACGAATCAAATGGCGCTAACGTTCTTCTACTTCCGCTAAGTTTGCAACTGTCTTTCACTAATTTCTGCTCCAAATGTACGATATTGATCAAACTCGAACAACATATGTCTGAAACGTCGGCTCCAACAAGACCTCAACCATGTCTGTGCATACTGCGGTTGCCGTGTTTCAGATCCTTTTTAACCCAAAAAATGCCAAGAACAAAAATAATTGAAAAAAATAAATCGGAGAGATAACAATAGGGTTCCAGCCCGCCGTGCTGGATCCTGAATTAAACACTTAAGATACTGTGAAGAACAAGATCACACAGGTTTTTGCCTCCCGTTTCCCCGCTATGCAGGTACACCTCTGAGAGCAGCGCGTCTTTAAACCGCTCCCCGGGGCAGCCCTCCTCCTACCGCTCGGACGAGGAGCTGATGTGCGGCCAGGACGGCCTCAGGGGAGTGGATGTTGACGGGTAAACAAAACGCTGCTTTTGATTTTCCTGATTTTGACCAATCTATGTTTGAAATATGTCACAACAGAGACAGAAATGTCACAACAGAGACTAATTCATTTTTATTTTCATTCATCAGAGTCACTGGAGATTCTCTGTCCAAACTGCCCGTGCCACAGAAATTAGCTTTGTTGGCCACGATGGAAGAGGTTTGTGTTTTTCAGCAGTAGCAACAATACCGTCATTATCTGCCATTTAGCAGCCGCATATAATTTGATCCAACATTTTCAACAAGTCCTTTGTCATTTGTTTTGTCTGCAAACTTCCGACGGAGCCAGACGGGTGATTAAACACATTTGTAATTGTGGCGGGTTGGCCTCATTGGGGAACCGAATGCACGAGACAATAGTCCGAGTGGCTTATACAGCGCCGTTTGGCGTGTGTTTTATTGATAAGGAAAAGGCTCATGGGCCAAACGTAGGACTTATGAAATCGTAGATAAACACGCAGCAGCCGCCTCGTCGCTCTCTCTCCCTCTCTCCCTCTCTCTCTCTCTCTCTCTCGCTCTCTCTCTCTCTCTCTTTCTTTCTTTCTTTCTCTCTGTCTCTCTCTCTCTCTCTCTCTCTCTCTCTCTCTCGCTCGCTCGCTCCACTGAGGTTCGGCGCGCGCGTCTCTGGACTCCTCACCCACCAACCTCGCTGCAAAACAAACAGGCATTAAAGAAAACATCCAAAAAGTCAAGCCACTCGGCAACATTCCCCGACTCAAAGCAGGTGCGCCTTAATCCCGCCCCTTGGTCGGCCACAGTCATCAGTGGGATGCAAAATCTATTCGCAGTTCAGACCGTCCGTCACTGAACAATACAGGAAGCCATTGAGTTGAATGGCGCGCCAGTCACGCGCGGTCCTTATTCAGTGCTAAAAAGCTGCGCCGATCATCCGAACTCACTCGTTTGATTACTCCCTCCTGTTTGAAAGGGTTCCCTCCCCCCGAAAAGGTTTGAAAAACACGCCCTCCCGTTTCAGATCCGCTGGCTGCTGGAGGACGAGATCGTTACGACCCTCCGCCACTGCCGTGTTATCGATGGCGGCACTCTGCGGAAGGTGACCGACCACGTGCTGCATTCCAGCGGCCGACGGCGCTGCCACCACGAGACCGTGCCACTGCAGTTTGTCTTCGGCCCCGAGCAGTCCCTCCAGAAGTTCAAAGAGGCAAGGCCTTATTCCATAGCCCTTAACCAACCTCAGAGGTCACATATTTTGCTATTTATTAGAAATTAGCGATTCTCAATGATCAAATTAACAATTCTGAGAAACCATTATTTGTAGCTTGTCTGATGATTTTATGTCAATGAACCATTGATTGGCCGCTACTGGCCAATATTGGCCGTATGCGTTCTCCTCTCCTCATAGGTATGTAATTCAACTTGGAAAATTTGGTAGTTTTTCAATTTTGGACAGACATATGCAAGTAATAGACCCAATGTAGTTTCACTACAAATCCGAATCGCTTCTATAATAACTCGATTTTCTTTTAAAAGGAAACCTTGTCATAAAGAGAATAGTTCCCCATCTCACACTTCACCGCCTATTAGACTTAACAACGACATCCTTACAAATGTGTAGGCAAGGAAAAAATACTGTTTTGTAGAATAGGGGGCTATTTAAGTTTTGCAAGAGTTCACAGGACCACATCCAACAGTGGAAATTAGACGACAACCATAACCACGGAATGTCTGTCCAGTAAAGAAAATGTCCAATAATACATTTAAAAAACAGATCACACAATGAGAAACTTTTAGCGGGGGACTTCAATGGAATTGTAGATCAAGGATACTTAAGGTATAGCATGGTTCATATTCAATGACAGTTTGAACGGTTAAAACCTGAGAGAAGCGACTCATCAATATGACACGATTTAAGGTCAAGGGGGAGGAAATTCAAAATTTGATTTGAATAATATTTTTAAATATTACTCCAGCGCTTTCTCAAAGCTCTCTTTTTCCCCACTGATATTGTACCAATTAAGCTATTATTCTATTGTCATAAATCATGACAAAATATGACCAATATTTATGCCGAAACATATCTAGACGTAAACCATCAACACATTTGACACCTTTACGCTATCTAAGTTAACTAAGTTATTTTGATTGATGTCTTTTTCGTGGCTCATGAGAATTTTCCCCAAGTCCCAATAACTCATCCCAACATCTATCAATATCTTTATCCTTCGGCACATGTTCACCTTTCAGGTTACGTAGGCAGATATGTAGATACTTTCTAAATTGTGGGCATTGTGGAGATCAAGTTGTGATTCTGACCGGCCGTCTGCTCTCCACAGGAGTTCAGGAGGATATCCTTCTCTGGCTATGTTTTAAACGGCGAACGGGAAAGCTTTTACTACGTGTCCCTGAGTCGGCGGATCCAGGTGGCCAAGCGGATGTCCTCGGAGAGCGCCTCGGCGGACCACTGTCCCGTCAGAGTGAAGGCAGAGAGCAGAACCAGGCTGGGTTCTGCATTGGGGAAAGTGTCGGAGGGCAAAGTGGAGGCTGGAATGCCAGAGGCTCCCAGTGAGGTCGGTCACACTCTTGCATCTTTAGATCTATTTATTTATTTGCGAAAACACACATTTTTTTCGTATAAATATCATTTGTTTCTGTTTATTTTACTATATTTGTGATGACCAGTCTCCAAATTGACAGAAGTGCACCGGAAACATCCGGTCCTGACTCAGCAGTGTATTTACTTGCCAGTGCAAGAAAGTGTGTGTGTGTGTGTGTGTGTGTGTGTGTGTGTGTGTGTGTGTGTGTGTGTGTGTGTGTGTGTGTGTGTGTGTGTGTGTGTGTGTGTGTGTGTGTGTGTGTGTGTGTGTGTGTGTGTGTATTTAGAGTTAATGTTGGAGCGGCACCTGCTCTTGGTCTTCCCTCAACACTAAGATTCTATTGCAGTGACTTTCTGAGTGTGTGAAAATATGCTCCAAAGGAACTGCCCATTTTAGTATCTGGAAGCCAGGGTGTCCTTAAAAAGGTCTTAAATCCAGTTTTACAAATATTAGACCTTGAGAGTTGTTAAGTGGTCGTAATTTGAATTTATGAGGTCTTGAGTTTGATAACATCCGAAATGTTGAGGGAGTCAACATTTTGAAAAATGAAAAATGTGTCTTTCAAAGGTCTGAAAAGGATTACATTTACCTGCAGACAAATGCACACCCCTTTTAAATGGCCAAAATACTGATTAGTGTGTCCCCTAGAAATATTACCGCTCTTTAAAGTCCCTGTAAAGTGAACTCAGTGATTTGTTTCTCAACACATTATACTATCTGTTTACACTATTTTCTACTATGTTAGAAAGTAATTTCTGAAAACATGTGAAAAGACTGAACAAGGTACTGAATTGTGGAGTTAGACCGTGAAACTGTTTCTCAACCTTTTGGTGCTCCGGATTTTTTTGGGTTGGTCTAAATCATGACTTGATGATGTAAAACGGTCATACTTGGCATGGCCCCGCCCCTAACTCTGTATAAACACCGTCATTGCTTTACACGTACTTTCATTAAAATGAATATATAACTGCACTGGAACTCTCATGGACTGATCAATTACATTACAACGTGGGCCGATAAACGTAACTGTTCTTTACCGAAGATGTCTACACTACTTATTAAGCCAATAGGTTGGACAACTTGGGCAAAGGGGAATGTTTAAATGACACATAAGGAAACAATATGACTTTAACTATATTCTGCCTTTTATGTGGAATGAGATTTAAATTATTATTACCAAATCACACAAGCAATAACAATAGTAACAATCATATATCTGGTACCAAATAGAAAATAGAAAACGTACACTATATCAGATATGAATCTATATCTTGGGAGCCCCCTTTCTGATCTTGGAGTTAAACACAGTATACATTTAGAGCTTCCCAATGGAGTCTGGTGTGTAAATCACAATGGCTCAAAGCAAGACTTCGCTGTGGAAGGAAATTCCATTGCCTGGATATTGTCCAAATGTGATGTCTGCTACGTGTGTGTCCATGGAAAGAGGGAGAACCAGCGCTGGGAGAGTGCGAGGCTGAGTGGGAATGAACGGGCCCCTGCCACACCGTGGTGTACAGCAGGGCCCCGGTCGCGTTTCTCCTCCAGGTGTCAGGGAGTATCTGTGAATACCGCCCTTCCCCGTGGGAAGGCTCGCCATCAAATTGAACTTCTTTCAAAACACAACAAAAAAAACCTGAGCGACCAAAAGATACAGTCAGAAACCGTTCTACAGTAAGTCACGAAGCTACATACAACATATGATTTTCCTTAAGCTAAACATGAAAATGTGCGTATTGTAAAACGCAAAGCATTAAATTCCTGCTCCAAGACAACAACAAATATTTCTAGACATTAACAAACATTTGTACAAATCGTGGAAATGATGTGTACAAAGTGTATTGTCACCGTTTTCGTGCGGTATCTGGACATACACACACACACACGACACTGTGACGTCCGGTAAAACCACGTTGTGTTCTAAGAACCAAAAACCCAGATCAAAACCATTATAAACCCAAGTTGAATTTTTATACTTTTACCATTTAAATCCAATTAGGAATGTGTATTACCTTGACTCATGAAGAAAAGAGGAAAAAAAAAAGTTTCAGTCATAGAAAGAAAAAAGAATATATATTTTTTGCCACCACTCCAAAATTGGCTGTGTGAACTGCTTTAAATCTAAACCCGTTTATTATCCAATTTAACTCTCTTAAATTAACTTAAGTCTCCAATAATTGATCCGTATTTTGCATCAAGATGCTCTGGCTTGTCGCCCGTA
This sequence comes from Zeus faber, assembly GCF_960531495.2. Classification (NCBI taxonomy): domain Eukaryota; kingdom Metazoa; phylum Chordata; class Actinopteri; order Zeiformes; family Zeidae; genus Zeus; species Zeus faber. The sequence continues at coordinate 15,940,714 of NC_137193.1, forward strand.
ATGGCTATGCTTGCTTGAAGAAACCTAGGAATAAAAATTCATGTTAGTTTAATAATATAAACCCAAATTGTGTTCCTCTGAGTGGGCCGTTGTATTCAGCTGTACCTCACTTGGTACAACTGTGAAGACGACATGTTCACATTGGCATGTGCTTTCGTGCAGAGCTGCTGTTTAACTCCGGTGCTGCCTCTTGCATTTAATTGAGTGACAGAATCAGGGAGATGAAAATGACAAAAACAAATTCTTGCCATGCCTCTGTACTGTACTTCCCCAAAGATTATGCCTTTATCATGAACTAACGTTTTTAATTACATGCACTTCCAGTGAGAGTGAGGCTATTTTTTTGTTATTGTACCTGTAAAATATCCAGAGATGGAGTTGCAAAATAGAGAAATGACTATGTGTTGGTTATAAATAGATAGATATATAGATGGATAGATAAATACTTTATTCATCCCGAAGGGTAATTGCAATGTCCCAGCAGCTCACATCAAAAAAAAGTAATAATAAGGCAGTAATTATAATGCACAATATTATAAAAAATATAAAAATGGAAAGTGTCAGTAGCTGGGGAAAAAGTGAAATATATAATAACCCTCATAGTTAACTAATGATGGCAGGATGAATGGAAAATAAATCTGAAATTCTGAAAATGGAGGCAATATAAACCTAAAAAATTAACTGTTACACAATAAAATAAAAAAAATGGCAGGATAATGGAAAATAAGCATTCATTATTCATGATTGAGAGGGAATCTCATCCCGAAAAGTGTTTTTAAAATGTTTTAAATGCTTTTGTTAAGCGCTGTTAAGTATAGACTTAACCAGTGGTGAATGGCTGTGTTAAAGTTGATACTTTTAGATTTTTAGTGAAGAATTGGATATGTTCGACATTATTATAGACCAAGGACTAAATTACAAGAAATATAAATATGCAGGCAGCTTTAATTAGATTTTTTTAAGATTGCTCTCTTATGGGGGAAGAACAAGATTCAAGATTTTTTTTTTATTTGTCACATACATATATATACTTTCATACATATATGCAGGGAAATGTAATGCAACACACCCGGTGATAGCACACAATATGTCCTAGGAAAAAATAAAAAAATAAAATAAAAAGTAGAAAATTCCTTTCTAATAGACCGACTAACTGACTCCTAAAACGTAATACAGTAAGTGGAATACTTATAGAATAAGATAAAAATATATAGAATAAAATACAATAAAAATAAATTGAAATAAAATGGAATTGATAGAAGGAATATGCCTATGTATATACAGATATGTGCATTTAAAGTGGCATGTGAATTAAGGTGGCATGTGAATGTGAATAGAGGGAGTAGTGTTTGGGATAATACAGCACAGTATACAACAGTACGGCGCAGCAATACGGCATCACGAACAACCCTGAACAGTGACACAGTATGCGGTACAGTATGCTACATACAGTACAGTAGGTAGTGGACTAGTGTATGGCTCAGTTAGGACCCCTGGTGAGGTCAGCGTTGACAGTTCTAATGGCGTGCGGGAAAAAACCCCCAAAAAAACAGAAATACCCAATGACAAAGGCTTTCGACTGGGTATTCAGGTGGCAGTTAGGATTAGATCTTAGTCTTAGTCTGATGGTAGGGCACAGACTTTAGTTAGTTATATGTTGATATATGTATACTTAACATTTCATGCAAGGGTGCAAGGTGTCTGCACTGTTACGTGCCAAGTCGCATTATTAAACGCAGACTGTCAGCTATAGGTTGGGAAAGTGATAATTCAAGAATTCAGATTTAAATCTGTCCATTATAATTGATTTAATGTGCTAATTTGTTTTTTGTTTTTTTTTACAACAAAGACAATCCCATAATGCATCTGTTTTGCTGCTGCCAGGCCGTATTGACTGTTGCGATCGTCATTTTTTTGTAATTTGAAAGTAAAGCTGCAGCCTGCTGAAATGTGGATGTCATATAGTTTGTATCAGAGGCGATTGCTGAGATTTTCCGGCCAGCCGTAACTCGTTTCACAAAGACATACTGCAGTGAGCAACCAGTCCAGATATGAATACACCAAGTTATTACAAAGGTGCATTTATTGTGATAAAATATGTAACAAATCAATTTTTGTTTTTCAGTGGAAAAAAAACCCACTGAAATATTCAATTGAATTGAATAATATTTAACAATGTTTATAAATATTATTGTGGCGATCAGAGTCATAACAAAAGAGGGAATTTAAGGACTTACTCTGTATTTAGACTTTCAAAGAGAATGAATAATTATGGGATAAAAGGCTGCAGGACCAAGTCCATACATAAAAGTATTTGAGGCATAAATCGATTCACGGAGAAAACATGAACTGTTGCCCCCTTAATTCCAACAAGGGGTCTCTGATCCTGCTGAATCCCATCGACACAAGGACAGGCCCCCACTTAACATGTACATGGACTCACCCCCTGAATCCTACAGGGTTGGCATTCCCACCATCACCACCATTCAATAAATGATCTGACCAATTCAAATACAAAACGACTAAATCCAAAAGTAACTCGATATAGTATACATCCTGCTTTTTTCCTTTCACTCTCGCCAAATAATCATTCGAAAATGTTGAATTTGAAGTAGGTGTTATTGAAACGCTGCCGGTCTCTGACTCAAAAGTCTTTTCACCGACAGGGTGAAGACAGTAAGCTCATCACCGGGGGCGACCCAGTGCACGAATCCCCAGGTGATCCCGTCAAAGCTGTCAAGCCGGAGGTGGAAGACATTTGCTCCCAGACCTCCGTGGACGGAGCGATGGGGGAAAGCCTCAAGCCCAGCACCTCCCACCTCCAGCCCGGCCCCGCCACCACCGAGCAGTGCTGCGAGCCCCCCTCTCCCCCAAAGACCCCGTCCACTGTCAGCCTGGCTGATTCCGTGCAGTCAGCCACCCAGAGTAAGTGTGTCTTTTCTTTCCTTTTTTGCAGAGGTAAGACTCAGCTCGTAGCTATTACAGTCAAAGACTTTGCTTGTTTGGTAATGTTACTGTTGCGAAGGAAAACCACCGCCATATCTGGCAAACCCCTAGCTACAGTTGGGTCTGAATAATATCTACAGGACAAGGGTCGTACGCAGAGCGCACCTACTCCTCTCTGGTGCCAGTCACCCCGTGTTGGGTGAATTAGTTTCTCTCTCCACTGGATAGGGTTTTCAGACTAGAGACTACATAGAAAAAAATGGGTCTAAAAGTATTTTATATTCAAATGCTATTCAAAACGGAAACATACAAACCAAGTGTGAAATTGGCCCTCCGCTGTCATGTAAAATCTAACTCAATTTCTGGACCCAAAAGGACCCCAAAGGAAGCTGCTCCCTTCAGTGCGACTCTGTTTTCTTTTCTTCCGTCTTCTATTTGGAAATGGTTTTCCTTGGGAGAGTAGACCCTCCTCGATGGAACTTGAAAATTGGCCTTCTCTTTTCGCTCCGCAGGCAGCGGGAAACTCAGGCCGAGCCGTGTCCAAAGTGTGGTGTCCAGCCAAGGAAGTCTTGATTCAGACATGCTCGGTAGGAAATCCGCCTCAAAGGGGATTCATTTTGTTTGTGATGTAAACGAGTAAATGGTGTGAATGAGGATGATTAATTGATCACCACTGTGAAACAACTTTCAAATGTTTCATGATTGAGAAGGTGTCAAGGCTATTACCTGTGATCATGACATGATAACTGATTGTTTCGGAACACTTGAAGGGGTGAGGGTGGATCGCACGAAATGTCAAATTATGGAGTTTCAGGAGCAATTTAGTATTTTGTTTGCCATGACATTTTTTGCAAACGCACCTTCGTCACCTCATGGGAGTCTTGGAAAATTCACTTCAAAGGGCAACCTTTGATTTTTGCTGAGTCGTTTAAGCACATTGAAGTTTCATTTCCCACACATAATGACCATCACAAATCACCATCACAAAAATGAGAAGATCTGGTACTTAAAGTTTTGGTACTGTTTGATCAACTGAGGACACAGGCTTGAAAATAAAACCAACATTGTTTCTTTAAAGTGGTATCCTCAAACAGATGTGGTTAATAAACAGTGGTCTGTTTGTCCGGTGGATATTGTGGAAGATCAAGAAATCTTTTAAATCACTTTGAAGGTTACGATGGCGGCAGCAGTGACTCCGAGTGTGAAAGCCCCGCCCTGGAGGAGCCGGAACAGCAGTCCATACTGATGCCTGACTTCTGGCTCATTGTGAAGATCCACCAGGACAGGGTGGAGGTCTACTCCCACTCAAGGTGCGACAAGGAAATGACTTCAAATAACTTATTTTTAAGGATTGATATTTGCGTCTCAAAACGTAGAAACATCAGCTGATATCACAAGACCGTTAGCCCTAGTTGTCTGTACTGCACGGTTGACTGGTCTGGCGGTACCTGCTGCCTCTTTTCTGTGGTGTTGACAAGTTTTGATGGGCTAGCGCTCCCTCTAGTGGTGAGAAATGAGCCTTCAAGAGCCAAGATTGTTTGGTGCCGTCCTCTTAATTGCCTTTCGCTTTTTCAAAACGTGTCACGGTTTTCTGCAGGAGCTTCACAGAGGAGAAAGAAGGCAGTTCTGAGGAGCTGGAGAAGAGCGAAGACCTTCCTGAGTCCCTGCAGCTGCATCAACTGATGGTTCGGAAGATTGGGGACATCTGCAGGGTGGTCAACCAGGTAGCTGAGACACAGAATGTGGAGTTTTGCTAGTCCAGTCCAGATAGCCCTGAGGTATTTTAAAGCAATTAAAAACAAATTCATTGGTCTTTTATGATTAGTCAGCAGTCAAACTTACATTACAATGACATAACTGAACGGAGAAAGTCACTGATGTTACACAAGGCTCTTGTTTGATGTGAAATATTTGATAACAAACAGTTACAGTAAATTTACCATAAACTTATGCACAGGTACAGATACAGCTATACATACTTATGGCCCTTTATCACGCTTACAGTCACATAGAGCTTTATAGTCCCACATTATTTGGATGATTTGACAGTACCTCTCAGATATACACAAACAGCCCTAAAATACAATAGGTGTATAAGAATATTGGAAAAACAAAACATGTTCAAGGGAATTGAAGGGGCAACATACCTTAACATAAACAGACAGTCGGAAGAAAACCATAATATCAAAACCGACATGTAGAATCCTAGGAGGTCAGCGAAGCACGTGGCTCTGGGAGGCGGCAGTGTCAGGGCCAACGTGGTTTGGTATTGTCTTATCAGGAGCCCTGGCCACATGAGGCAAGCAGCTCGGCCTCCGTGACGAGACACTGAGAAGGGTGAATCCTTTGGACGCTTGCTGCTCACCGCCTGTCCGTGTTTCTCTTTAGCGCATGCTGCTGCAGGACTTGCACGACAGCCACGTGTGCAACTCTCTGCTGGTGGCGGAGAGTGAGGAGGACATCTGGAAGAATGACTCCGCCCTCTACAGACAGAGGCTTCCCAACTCTGACGGTCAGTCACTTCCACCACGAAACCCTCGGCCCGACGGTTAAAGCTTAACGTGGTACAACACAGGTCCGAGCTGCTGTTTACACCTACCTTCCGTCCAGATTGTATTCAGATAAGCTCTAACCACGTTACGTTTACCCTTTTTGTCCATTACCCTTTCCCCTCTCAAAATGTAAATTTGCACCTTTGGACCTCCCTTTATTCCAGTCCTCCACTTCATTTTGGGTGGCGGTGAACCTTGCGAACCTCTTGTGTTCTCCAGCCGTGTCTTTTCCTCCGCCTTTGCATTGAGAACGTCGGCAAACACAGAGGCTGCACTGAATGTTTGGCAACGTCGTTCTGTTAGTGAGCCGGAGTTGGTTTGAGTGTCTTTCTTTTACTTAACAACATCGACTAACTGGAAGTTTGGGTTCATAAGAACATCATGACTGACATGCAAGCCATTTCGCTCCAATAGCAGAGCGTGACTCAGCTTTTGTTGAATATCCAAGATGTTCAATAAGGCTCTTGGTTTTATATTTGTATTGAGGACATTTTCTGGTGCTCTATTCTAGTTTAGTCTGGACCAGAAGTGTCAGGAATGCAGTATTCCAATTTACTGTGCTAGTCTGTCAGCGCTAGTCCTCATGCTCTAGTCCGCACAAGGAATCGAAAGAAACGCAATGCGTCTTTCCTGACTCTGCACGATCGCAAAAAACGCAGGCTTATTTGTGAGTGCGGGGTGAACTGTGAAAGAGACGGAGGAATCCCAGCGCAATTGCCATTTCCTCACAGTACAACTGACACCTCTCCTCACAGATGTCTTTTTTTTTTTTCCCCCCTAGATTACAGCAACGAGGAAAGCTACCAGCCCCGGGACTACCTGGCAGCCACCATGGAGTTCATCCCGGGATACTTCGCCTGTGAAGTAGTTTGGAGCACCGTCATCCACATACATCCGCGGCTGAAGATGGGCTCCAACATGGGGGTGTCCCGTGGTCAGGAGCTGGGTTCAGTTCTCGTCTTTTCATTCCATCGATTGCCAGAGCCAGTCATTAAACCCGCCTAAGCTGAACTCTCAAACACGGTGTTCTTTCTGACGACCTAAATCATTTGTGGGATTTTAATGCTAAGCCTACAGGTGGACCTGAGAAGGGATTTTTAGAGTTTAAGTCGTATTATGATTGTTTGTCCTGTTTTTTTTTCTATTTATTTTCAACATTGTTTCCATATTAATGGCAATTTGCTCCTAATTTGCTGACTCCATCAATGCGTTTCTCTTCTGCAGCGATCCAGGCCCTGCGCTCTGTGCTGAACTCCTTCTGCGTGGTCAACAGAAAGAACATGTTTGTCTACCAGGAGCGCACCACCAAATCCGTGTTCTACCTAAGGTTGATTTTATGTCACCTATATTCATTGTATTGCATTACGCTGAGATTCACTTTTTCAATCATTGATATAATTCCTTCCTCTGAGGAATCTTTAGCCGCCCTGCGGTGATGTCATGATTTGTACGCCATTAATCCACCACCACACTGGCATCCACCCCACCCACCTGGAGGAGTCATTAGAGCACACCGTGTCATCCTCCATCCTCCTTCCCCCCCCCCCGCCTCCTCTTCTCCCCCCTGCAGGCTCTGCGAGACGTCCCAGACAGGGAAGTACTCGGATGCAGACCTCTACACCGGCCGCTCCCTCGGCCTCTCCAGAAGTCAAGAGCCGTCATTCTCGGAGGATTTCACCGTAAGAAGCTCACATTATGTCCTTCTCATTATGTAAAAATCCTTAAAGTACAATGGATTATGCTGTTTGTTACAGGACTAAAGTAAAGGAGGTTTTTTTTGTTTGTTTTTTTTGCTATGAATTGTACTTTCATGCCAGCAATATCTTTATCCGATTACATGTCCATATCTCCAAAGGGTTGCTATGATAGGTAGGTAGATAGATAGATCCATTATCCATTCCTGAAGGGAAATTACAGTATCAGAGCAGCTCACATCAAAATAGGCAATAATAATAAAAAAAGCAATGGAATACAAAATATAACAAAGAAAATGGCAATACATGGGAAAATGATGAAACATATACAATAAAACAGTTAACAGTACACAATAGAAATATGGCAATATACACTCAACCTAATGATAAACAACAAATATAGCTCTAAGTATAAGTAAATATAAGGCTAAGTAATACATTTTTTATATAAAAAAAAATGCCAATAATGATAGAATTAAATGTGAAGTAGCAATAAAAAAAGGTAAAATATATACAAATAGCCAAAATAAAAATACAAAACACAAAATATACAGAATATACATAATGTGGTACTATGCATAAGATCAATTATTGGGCAAATTGGGTATAATGACGTATGAAGACATTGATGATTATTCTCTCTCCCATTAAATCACTATCACTGGCAATTCCACCCCCCCCCCCCAGAGGGTCATGAAGTACCGCAAGCTGCACAGCCCTCTTAACTGATTTTAGCTCATTTTCGCCCGATGAAATGATCAGGCTCTATAATCCACCCTGACCACCTCCCTCAACACCCTCACCCCTGAACAAATAGGGATAGCCACCTTCTACCGCTCCTCTTCCTCGTTCACTGATGATCTGCGCCGCATGAAGCCCCGCGGCCACCAGCCGGAGATGTTACGGAGGAGAGATGCTCTTACTGGCCATCGACTGGCCTCCAGAGAACACCAAACTGCCTGCGCTGCTGCTCTAAAATCTGCCGGCTAATCTTCTCTACTCTACAATAATTGACAATGGCAAAGGCAATCCCAGGACCCTATTCTCCACCTTCAACCGCCTTCTTCACCGCAGCAACTCAGGCCCCCCACCTGCCTCTCCAGAACTGAGCAACCGTTTCTCTGTTTTCTTTAAGACCAAGGTTTTGGAAAACAGAGCCAACATTGTAGCCTGCAGAGCAGCTGCAAGCCCAACCCACCTGTCCTCCCTTCTTCAATGGCCCCACCCTGTGCAGCTTCAAAGAGGTTACACCATATGCACTTTTGGCCGTCATAACCAAATCCAAGCCCACCAGCCGCTCCCCTGACCTCATACCCACTCCCCTGTTGAAAGCCTGCTTCTTGTTCAATTCTGCAACATCCTCCTCCACCGCCTCGAGACCTACACCACGGTCACGGACACGGCCCTGAAGCGGTTCACCTCCTACATCACCAACGGAGATATGACCAATGACACTACAGCCTACTTCAGTCACTGCATCTACTTACTCCCACATGGACATATCATCAGAAACACAACTTCAACTTCCACCGCTATGCTGACGACGCCCAGATGGACTGAATCCCGATCGGCACCGCCAGATAGCTCGCCAACGCTAGCAGCATTAGTAGCTCCCTCAATGGCCGACTTACTTCATTTTCCTCTGCTGTCGCCAACTTTGGTGTTAAGTTTCGGCTCCACACTCTCATTCCAAGCCAATGTCAAACACATTTGCAAGATTTCCTCTTTTCACCTTACAAATATAGGCAGACTGAAGCCATTGCTTTCAAAAGACGACACCAAAAAACTGTCCCGTGCACCAATCTTCTCCCAAATTGATTATGGCAATGCCCTTCTCTCCGGTTTTCCAGTCAAATCCATCAAAAGTCTACGACTTGTTCAGAGCAGCGCCGCCAGAATCCTCACCGGTTCAAAAAAAGTCAGTCAACCTAACCCCCATACTCGCCAAACTCCACTGTCCACCACAGGATCTGTTTCAAGGTCCTCCTCCTGACCTGTAAACCCTTAAATAGCCACACCCCCAGTCACCACCCACAAACCCTCATGCTCCCTCCGCTCTAGCCATTCCCGACTGCTCCACATCTTCCTGACACATCTCCGGACGATGGGAGTCCGCGCCTTCTGCTCTTTTTCCCCACGCCTCTGGAACTCCCTCCCACACTATCTCAAAACTGTCCCCTTCCATCAAGGTTTTTTTTGAAACTGGCCTTAAAAGCCTTGTTTATCAGTAGGCCTTCTTTTAAGCTTTGTAAAGAGGCCTACCCATTTTATTCTACTCCTATTTTCTGATTTTTTTTTTATTGCCATTTCTATTCCCCCTTCTTTATATATTTTATTTTTATTTTTCTATATTTTCTTTTATCATGGTCTTCTAACTGTGAACCGCTTGAAGATTTTTCTCCGCAGATGAGAAGCGCTTTACAAACTCAGTTTAGTGTAATATTTCAAAGATTTTAACATTGAACTGAACCAAACAAAGCTTTGTTGTTCACAAATTGTGTACAATCTCTTGCAGAGGTTTCCCTTATATAAATCTGAAACGCCTGTGTGTCTCTCTTCCAGGTAAATACACATGAGAAATCCATTGTTCAGCTATGCACATATTTCAAGTTAGTTCATCAGTGCGATTAGCTCAGAGCATCTTAAAAACCCCCCCGTTGATTCTTCCCGGTTGAATTACCAGAGCTTGTTCATGATAATGTTACAAGTGTCTATCATCCCTCTCTCACCAGAGCCCCAGAGCCGCTATGGAGGGCTCCCGGCCTGTCGGTCAGGTGGACAAACACATCCTGCTGCTAGTGCACGGAGTTGGCGACGCAGGTGTGTACCGGGAGTGAGGCAGAGCATTCAGGGCATTGGATCTGTATCCTTGTTTTTTTTAAAATAATAAATTAATAAGCTACATTGAATGGGCCGGCGTTTTAATATTCCTTGGAGCAGGTGTAAGATGCTCTGTCATCAGTCTATAAGCCTGAAATTAACTTTATTATAAACACCATTGAATAGTGTTGTTCTATAACACTATTCATCTCCGAACACTTAATTAATCCCAGAAGGAAATTCAGTTGTTGGAAGCATTCATTCATTTTGATGTGTTGCCAATGTCCCCGGTCACCTCAGTTGGCACTTTTTCTTTGATCTAGAATAAGCTCAGAATGAATTAATTTAATTTAAGCGTAATGGAGCGCAACAATGCTGACTAGGTGATTGAGAAACGCTAACCCCTAACTCAGGGTTATTACCAGGTCTTTGAAGTGCTTGAAGGGCGTCCTCAGAAATTGAAGTCCTGGAATACCTTGAAAATAGCCCCCTTTGTGTTTGAAAAGTCCTTGCAAAAAACCTGTGGCCATTGAAAACTTGTGATATTCCCCCTGGTTTTGTTATTGAAATCGTAAGGTAATAGAAATGTTGCTTTTATGCCAGGGAAATGTAAATTGAACCCAGCATGGTTGGAAATACACTTATAATAGTAGATGGCAGTATGTTTGATTATAGATATATACAATATACATATAATAGACAATGAGACTAAGATCATATTATATTTTAATTATTAAAGATCTCATTGAAAATGTATTATATTTGTTTTGCATGAAGTCCTGAGCACTCTTCTGTCAACTATTAAAATAAGAGCGTTGGTGGCACCTTAGTGAATTAAACCTTTAAGCATCTTATTGTACAGATGGAAGCCCTGCATCACTATATCTATTTCACAGACTAAGCCTGACATAGACAGTCAAACATGTTTTTTTTATTTCCCGATAAACTATTTGCATCAACTTCAAATTCCAAAGCACTTTCCACAGCTTCTCTGCTTCTACGTATATTTCACTATCTACGTTGAGTAGATAGTCATCCGAAAACCTTTCAAAGACCGCCTGTCATTTTCATCTAAATTGGAGGTTGAGGAGTTGAACTAGAAAATGTGAAATTGCAGTTTTATACTTGCTTCTCGCTTCAGTGAAATGAAATAAGGTTTTTGGTGTCTGTGCAGTGTTGCATATTTCAGCAAATGAAGCTGAAATGGTTAAAAGTGCCTGTCGCCTGGCTGCAGTTCCGCTGCAGTACTCTAAGAGGAGCTGTTGCACCGATACGGTTCTCCCGGCTTGTTTACTGTCATCAGTTTGACCTTTTCCAGTGTAACGGGCTCAAAACCAGTTTAGTTTGACAGCTCGATATGTCAAAGACAAAGGTTACAAAAAAGCAACAAAAAGAGCTCGGAGATAGGAGCAGATCCTACTTCTCCTCAGACACACACACACACTCACGGCACATGTGCATAAATAGTACAAATCTGCTATGTAAAAAATTGCATACTACATACTGTGGGAATTAGTGCTGTTTTTCTTTCCCCGCAGGCCCGGAGATCACAGACGAGCTGGTCAAAGTTCTGCGTAAGCGCCTGGACGAGACCACCCTCGACATCATCACTGTCATGCTGGTCAGGAACTGCAAGCTGACCCCTGCTGACGTGGAGGTAAATATTGTTTGTCCTCCTCTTCGCAGTAAGTATTACCATTATATTGTCCAACACAGTGTGGAGTGAAATAATATATAGTCTCATAAGAAAGAAAAATGATATGGACAGTAATCCAAATTGAATCCAAAAAGAAATAACCGAGGCTGCTTCAGTGAGACAACAACAATGAATGGTGTAAGCTGCTCTTGTTGCTTTTGGATCCTCTCTCGATGCCCCTGAGCCGTTTAGTCTCGTTTAGACAAAGGCGGCAAAGACAATACAGTTAATTGGACGGCCTTTCTAGGTAACACGTTACTCACACGCCATAATAAGTCCTCGTGATTGTATAATAACTAACATGTAAGCTCATGATAAGTTCCATAATTACATCAAAAAATATCTGAATGCCTTACAAAACATGCTTGGTATGACCGTGCCGTGGAGATATGTACATACAGGACTTGGATTTGGATTTGATGCCATGAAATGTCCTGCAAAACAGAGAAATATACTGGGCATTGTGTGAAAAATTTGTCTTACAACATTTGCAAAGTCATTTCCAAATGTTGTCATCAGTAATACAAATTTCCAACTGCCACTTCCCTGCTGGTCCAGACGGTGTTTGGCTTAAAGCTCCACGGTTCAGTCATGGCGCTGGTATCGCCAGTGGGTTCACGGCTGATGCGGGGACGACCGTGCACTCCCCTCCCTGCTGGCTCACCGATGGGGCACCTGCACGCGCTTATTTTTTATTTCATATTTTCTTTCTAACTTCACACATCCGCCAAAGTGACATATGCCTTGCCGTACAGTTCATCCAGCCGTCGGGCTCGCCCGCCAACGAGGTCATGGAGTTCAGCCTCCCGTCGTACTGCTCGCCATGGCTGTCGGCCGTGGCCCACTACCTCAGGCAGAACCTGCTCATCTTCCTGCACCTGCCCAAGTACACGGACAGCAACACGGCGCATCACTTCAAGGTAAAAGCAAAAAGAGTCCAACCCCTCAGCCCCCCCCCCCCCCGCTCTTTTTTTTCCTGCCGCGTGTCAATGTGATGATGCATGAAGCAAGCTTTCCTCCAGTAACGCTGGCTCGTCGTGTTTAGGTTTCCCTGGAGGCTCATTTTCTCTCCTGTTCTCTGTCTGTCTCACTCGCCCACTCTGTCTGTCTCCTTCTCTCGCTCCCTCTCTCTCTCTCTCTCGCCGTAGCACTACTTCCATGCGAGCAGTGATTTGCCCGAGGGTGATATCTACCTCTACAATAAGCCTGGAGGCCAAGGGACCGGAGGGAAAGGTAGCCGCACTCATCCATCTTGGCACAGAGCCTGTAATTCCTTACCGTGTGTGTGTGTGTGTGTGTGTGTGTGCGCGCGCGTGCGTGTGTGCGCGTGCATGTGAAATGTAATGTTTAGTGGATGTTTATATATTTATAAATACGTTTGTATATTGACGTCCGAGCAGAGGTGGGCCGAGCACTCAGAAGTTCCAATCCAGTAACATTGATAAATCCTGCATTGCTCTCCGGTCCTGAACTTCTACGTCCAATTTCAATCATCCATTGAACTCTAAAGGGGCTTCCTCAGTGGGGATTTTTGAACAGACTGTTCGCCTTGTTTTTAAAGGACCAGGGCAGAGTTTTGAACAATATCTGGGACATTGATTTCCAACAAGTAAAAGCATCCTGTTTGTATGCGTCACTTAGTCATTGAATGGAAGTCTGATGACTTGTCTTAGGTTCCTGTGATGGTTCAGTGTAAATGGGTTTATAGAGAAACCGCCATTGTTAACTTTTGAGCGTGGCGGCCATTGGAAATTGCAAAACATGACATCCTACCTTGAGCCTTTTTTCTTACACAATTATTTACACTTACAATAACAGCCTCTCTGTTGTAGCATACATGATGTTGAGTAGTGTGGTGTCACGAGATGCCACAAAACTGGCTTTATTGGGTTCTGTTACTGGTACTGGTGTCGTAGTCTAGAATAGGTTTGTATTTAGTTAGGGTGAATCCCTAATGGTTTGAAGAAATCCCACCAGTGGCCATGCTGGATGCTCATTGTTGAGCTTTCTCCCCTCCTGTTTCCAATGTTCTGCTTGAACTGGCTGACCTTATGTGCCCACCAGAGGAGGGAAGGAGAACCTCTACTTGAGAGAGGAGTGATGAATGAAAAGAAGGTTTTTGGAAACATACAACATTCTATTTCTTTACCGCCCCCCCCCCGCCCCCCCCCCCCCCCCCCGCCCCGCCCAGGTATTGCCTGCATCACTCTGTCGTTCGTGGACGCCCAAGGCTCCCCCCTTATGATCCCACCCCAGGACGGCACAGTGCTGCTGAGGCAGAACGCCTGTGGACTTCCCCTCCAACCTGACCGCTTTGAAGAGCTTACCGCTGTTTTCAAGATGGACTCGTCCAATGTGGACTCAGGTATTGACTCGTTCTGTACCACAACACAACACTGAATAAAAAAGGGGGTAGAGAGACAGAGAATCGGACCTGATCGTTAAACGCAGGGAGAATACATACCGTAGCTGTAACCTCCGTAACATCACCGTTCATGTTTGCGGCCACAATTTGTAAAAAAGAAATTGAGGGGCGGTTCGATGTAAGACTGGTTCGATGTAAATCAGGACTAAACCAATCCTACTTAAATAAAGTAATCCAGAATTGTAATCCAGAATTGCCTTTCTGAGACGTTCTAGACTAGGAAGTCCTAGACTAAGGTAATGATACACTAGTCAGCTCCTTCTGTCTGGTCTTGCTGCTGTTTTTAGTCCAGATAATTGTCAAGGTCAACCTGGAGGTGCAGATCCAATAATCCAAAGATAAACCTGCCTCTGAAAATAGTCTATTTAGAGACTATTTTAAACCACAACTGAGACAGGCCATTTAAATTAGTCCAGATAAAAAAGTGTGATTTAGTCTCGGATTAGGCCTAATCTGTGTCCGCCAAACCGCCCTATAGAGTTATAACATTTACTTAGTACAAACAAAGGACAGTGTCACAGAATGGACAAATTGGCCAATGCAAAAAAAAAAACCCTTTCAACTTTTTCTATGCATTGTTCTGAGTTCACTGGCAGCAATGTTTTTCCATTTGCACCTATTAATTAGCAGTTTGTAAAACGAATGCAAGGCCTGGATTACAATCATGCAATTAAATGTTAACTCCATTTCAAATATTTAGCGCCTTATCATGAAGCAGAATTTGTGGCCCTGCTAATGAACCTCTGTTCAACACGAAAAAGTTCTGCCTTCCTTTTGTTGGTTCTTTCGCTCGCTCTCTCTCTCTCTCTCTCTCTCTCTCTCTCTCTCTCTCTCTCTCTCTCTCTAGAGATGGGACAACCCAATAAATCAAAATTAAGTTGGAAATTTGCGGGATTCATCGATGTAATGGTGTTCATAAAGTCGTCCATCACGATCCCTGCTCCCAGCGGCGTGTGGAGTGTAAATTAATTGAGCCTCCCCCTTTTGTAGTCTTAGCCAGTATCCCTTTTATGGACCCGTAAAACTCTTTGCCCTGTTGTGGAAATCAACCAGGTATCACTTACTTTATCACTTGCTTTTACTACTTGTCTATTTACTAACCCCCCCACACGCACACACACCCACACACACACAGTGCCACAGATCTGCGTGCGCTTCGAGGTGTGGGAGCAAGGAAACGTCAGCCCCCTGCAACTGGCTGACAAGCTGCGCGGGGCGCTGCGCCACGCACTGTGCGACGTGGTCATGGAGCTGAGGGTCCTGCCGCACCCGCTCTGCTTGGGGCTGTTCTGCGGCACGCCCAAGAGTCAGAAGGAAGACGCCAAAGGTGAGGAACAAGTTCATTAACCGCGTTTGATAGAGGCCTCTAGATACTTTGAAGTGAAACTCGTCCCTGTGTGTTTATTTATTTATTTGTTTATTTTCGTCTGAGGAATGTTGAGTACTTCACCAGAAATGAAGGAGACAAAGGACACCCCGAGGCCACGCAGCGGCTCCCGGGTGGTTAAAAGTAGCCCCTCCCCCATCAACTTGACCCACGGCCAGGGACCGACGCCAAGCACAGGTGGCAGCAGCACCCCGGAATCCACCACACCGACCAGCAAGGGCGGCCGCCGCAGCTTCTGGGAGATACTGGTGCGTTGCTCCAACTCCTCCTATAAGAGATAAGATAAGATAACCCTTTATTAATCCCCGGAGGGAAATTCTGGGGGAAAAAAGTGGGGAGCTGCTGCACCAGACGAAGATCTGATTTGATCTGATCTGAAGGGAGAAACTTTTCTCAGTAGATTGGTTTCTAAAGCCCTTTAATAACGCCCTTTGGGAGACTCTACACACACTGCAGGGTTTTTATTAAACAAATTAAAAAATAGGCTCGCTGGCCAAATCGGGAATATGAAGCTATATCGAATTAATCAGCGTTGGTGGGGCCGCCTCCAGGCGCCGGGCCCCTGCAGGCCGTGTAGGGCCGGGTCGGACTCGGACCTCCCGGGAGACAGCGGACAGGAAGACCGAAAGCCAAGGGCCGGGAGCTTTGCTGACCGCCGCGGGTCCACCCCGTCCCCACGGGAGCTCACACCGGCGATGGAGCGGTCCAACTGGCAGCGGAGGAAGTCGCGTCCTCCAGCTCGGCAATGCGCTGCTGCAGCCAGCGGTTCGTCTCCGGCGCTCACTCCACGGTCCCTGTTCAGGCGCCATTTGTGGGACACATTTGGGCAGTGAGGTGCTGACACGGCGGGGTTTTTATGAAACAAATAAACAAAAATGCTCGCCGGCCAAAAACGAGCACATGAAGCGATATTGCATTAAATCAGCGTCCAGGTCCGTTTGGGTGGCGATCTGCTCCGCAGGGTCAAATCTTCCGCGACCACGCGTCCTCTCACTGCAAGACAGACAGCACCTAAACTCTCCCAGCAGCGCCAATTGGACTGATTGGCTGTCACGCCCCCTCGTCTGTCACACTCCCCCATACACAGTAAATACAAGCACAAACAATCAGCAGATCAATAGCCCTCAGGTACCTAAATAAGCAGATATATCAGATCAGTGATCCTCTCCGTTGTGTGTGACCTGCATATTGATCTCTGAAGTGGTAATCCGTAACATTTGTTTGTTTAAAAACCCATATTTGCTACTTTTTTTTTTTAGCTGGTACGACTCAGCTATTCGATGCATTAGAGTTATGCATGTGTTCCTCTATATGCTGATTTCCACTATTGGTGGCGGGGTCCACCATTCCCGGCATGAAGGCACTGATTGGACATGTGCACAATCTGAAATGCAGTCGCAGCGAATTTGATGAACAAGTGTAGCTAGTTGCAGTCAATAAACTCGTTATGAATGAACATTCACTTAAAGTAAAGACCAGGGATGTTATGGATTTTCACTTTAAAATACATAAGGGTTTAAATACATAAGGATTCATGTGGAGGATGTGGTTTAAATGACAAATACTGTCACACAGAGCCTCTGACGTCCCCCGATCAGTAAGGGTCCAACAGGTACTGAGTGGCCACCCAGTGGTAGTAAATTAAATTCTGTCTTCTCCCAGGGTAACATGACAGTGATAATAAACTTGCGGCATGTACTCGGAAAGTAGGCCTAATTAAAACGCCGTGTCTCCGCAGAGCAAGCCTGATTCGTCGGAACCGGGGAGCCCGAAGACGACGGACGATATCGTGCCGGAGAGGGCGGAGGAGGGCCGAGCGGCGCGGCGGAGGCACAAGACGGAGAGCGTCAAGCAGCAGTGTAGCCACGACCGAGCCGTCGCCGTGGAACTGGAGCAGAGGTTGGTTCTGCCGGGGACCGAACCCGAATCCATACCTGTTCTCTGGAGCAGGGACGCCCTAAAACAACTAAAATGCTCATGAATGATGCTTGATTGTGTTGATGACAAGTCGACATCGTGGCTTTGCCGGGATCGATCGATTGATTTTCCTTCCCGGCGTTTCCAGTGGGCGTGCCCTTTCTTCACTTGTGGAAATAAGTCTGTTTTTAATGCAGACACATAAATGTTCAATATTGACCCTTGCCTTTATTGCGTCGCAGTTATATCCCAAGATCAATCCCCTTGAATTTTGATCCAGGAAAAAAAAAGCATCGTTTTTCGATCTCGACGTACACTCTAGGGTCGTTATTTCCCTTTCGGAGTCATCACACGATCCAGGAATTAAACCTTGAGATCATCACGGTGGAACAAGACAACCGTCACTCTCAGTACTTCCCGCTGCCGGCTTTAGTCTAACCGTGACCGAATGCCTGAATATTTATTGGGGAGATTATCAGACTTGGTCTGCAGGCGAGGAATCTCCCATCTGTCCAACCTCTGCGTCACGCATAGTGTCTCGTGAACCAGGTCGTTGCGGTGAAAAGCGGACGAGCTGTAAAGCCGGAACCCTGCGGTGGTGCTCAGAACGGTGTTTTGTTTTTGTTTTTTGTTAGAAGGCAGGTGTCCCAGCAGGAGGAGGGGGAGGCGGGCATGCTGCACCCAGTCTATCAGCACGTCTGCCGGCCGTGGATCAACTTCATGGCCGACCTCGGTGAGTCCCCCCGCCCCTTCAGGTTCGTGTCGGAACCGGGAGTCAAAGAAAGGTGTTTCCACCTCTCCACCGGACCGCTTTATAAACCGAAGAAGGCGTAACTAACTCTCGCCATTTCTTCCCTTTCTTTTCCGTCACGCCGTAAATAGGTTGCCCCTCGATTCAGCAGTGCACTGCCGAGATCGCTTCGCTCTTCCTGCTGCCTTCTGTCTTGTTGGAGATTGTAAATTTGGTCAGCTCCCTGGCCAGCGACACCACGGTGAAGGTGTTTGAACAGACCAGGTCAGCCCTGAAAATTCGGTGTTATTGTACGCGAAACCTCAACCAACATTTTAAGTAGTTTTTTATTATTTTTTTTATTTTATTTTTTTTTTCTCCCCCTTTCCCAATACCTTTTAGATGTCCCCAAACCGGGGATGTGTTTGTCCCCCTGCCACTCATGCACAACCTCCAACAACCCACTGCGAACACACGGAGCTTCATCCTCATCGGACGCAACTTCCACCAGTGGCACTGCAGCACCGAGCAAGGTAACCGAAAACCTCTTTCGAGTGACGCCTCCGCACAAACTCCTGAATTCATCAGGAAGTAATTACATAACCTCAGCTCCGGCAAAATAAAAAATATACAGTACATAGTGTTGCTATAGTTTTGGGCTGATGGCTTTTCTGTTCCCCTATGATTGAGCACGCCTTGATGATGTTTCTTAATAGTGTTATTCCAATGTCAATCTTATTTGTACAGTTCTAAGGTAGTTCTTCAAAAGTTAGGTTAAAAATAAATCGATCCAAGTATTGTATCCTATCCAAGTAACATGTGTCCTGAAAAGCACCTTTTTTTTAAGCCCTTCGGCCACGCGGCTCCTATCATCAACACACTTTGCCGGCGATGGCGCGGAGGGAGAGACTTCCACGTGTCTGAGCTTGTAACCTGCGCTGCTCGTCGCTCCTCTCTGATCCCATCCTCTGATTTCATTCCTCTGCTCTTAGGCTTGTCAGTGTGCTTGTTATAACATCTTCTTCTTCTTCTTCTTCTCCTTTTTCTTTTTCTTCTTCTTCTTCTTCTTCTCCTTCCTTTTCTTTTTCTTTTCCTTCTTCTTCTTCTTCCTCTTCCTCTTCCTCTTCCTCTTCTTTCCACCAAAAGAGAAAACAACAACCCCCATCTCTACCTGTGTCAGCTGAGTTTTTTTTTTTTTTGTAGAGCTGTCCCCGTCTTCACCGTTGTGTCTGCCTTGCCGTTGTTCCCATCTCTGTTTACCCACAGAACACAGTTCAGATGACGAAAACAGCCCTGTGCTAAATAGGTTTACACGTAAGTCTGTTTTCCAGGCCCAACACATTTGACCGTTTGGTGATGGGATGTCTTTTTGTTTGTTTGTTTTTGTTTTGTTTCAGAGCACTTGATGATGCTTTTTTAGCACTTTATTCCCACCGTTTGAATTGCCTTCTAATATCTGTAACTAACGTACAGGCAAATGCTCTTATATGCAGGGTCCTTACCCGATCTTTGAGGTGTTTGAATTTCATCCTCAGAATTTGAAGTACTGGAATACCTTGAAAATAGTCCCTTTTCTTCTGAAGTGTTTGAAAAGTCCTTGAAAAAAAGACTGCGATCATTGAAAGCATGTGATATTCCCCCTGGTTTTGTTATTCAAGTCTTAACCTAATAAAATATTGCCAGAATGGCTTTTACAACATAGATTATGCCAAGGAAATGTAAATGTAATCCAGCATGGTTGGAAATAATAGTAGTATACATTATAAGACAATAGCAGACCTGCCAACCTGCACGCATTTTGTGAACCAACCACGCAATTCTTGGTCAAAATACACAGGTACAAAATGCCAGCTGAAACTATGCAAAAAAAACCCCAATCAATCAATACAAAACAATAGCGTACATTTATTGGGTTATTAAACGACATCCCTCTGATTGTACCAGATGCGACGACCTTGTGCTTGTGGTTCTGTAACCCCTCCCCTCCCTCTCTCTCACTCTGCATCCACTGAGCGCAGCGGTACTTTATTATCCACCGAGGCACAATGCTGCATTGTGGACTGAAATGGGAAGTGGGGGAGTAATTATCAAGCACTAAAATGTGACTGTAATGGTAACATATGAAACATGAGATGCACCGATCGATCGCCCGGTTTTCACCGGTCCTCAGTGTCAGATACAGTATATCCGATTCTGTGCGGGTCAAATGTACATGGCCGATACTGTGCACATGTACTGTACTGGTGAAAATGCTAGAAATGATACTCAAACCCGATACCAACAGCGGAGCATCTGCTCTGGTTGTTCCTAGTGCACGAGCTCCACTCTTTTTTGACGCTCAGTTCTTGACGAGTCACTCAGTAAAACGAGTCGTTCGATTTGATTCAGTTGGTTTACCGCACGGTGAGGGAAGGAGGACTTCCAGTGAACAAAAATGAGAAGAGTCAGCCATTTCTATATTTTTTTAATGATTGCAAATTATGATTGAATGGCAAGTACCATATAAATATAATAGAAAGGTATATTTGCACTTAAAAGTGAAAGAGCGTTTCATGTGAACTGGACATTTCCATGTTAGTTATTTGTTGTGTCCAGTTACAGGTTGAAGTAAAGTGAAACTTGGTGACAGTCCCATGGCCGATTTTGTTGGAAGTCAGTGACCGTTCCATGTTGTATTTTGGACAGTTTCATGTTCTATTATTGTTCCATATTGAAAAATGAACAATAGAAACACCCAGTGTCAAAATCAGCAATCTCACTATTGTGGTGAGTGAAAATTTCAGCGTAGTCCGTATGTGCAGCTGTCCTATCATGTGAGTGTGATCAGATCACGTGATGTATTTTTCGTTGACGTACAGCAGATGAACCCAACAAGACCAAATTATAAGAAAATTTGATTTCTCGATCAAAATGATCGGACGACAATGTAAGAGTTATTTTATAGTCAATGTTTTATTATGAACATACAACTGAATGAAAATCAGAATCGACAGGTCTGACTTGAAAAAGATCTGAAATCTAAGTGGCCAAGAAAATTGCAAACAGTGCATCTGTAGTTGGCAAACACGCTCAGTAACTTTACAAGATGATGCATTTCAAGGGTATATCCTTATGATATTAATTAGTATACTGTATATAATTAGTCGTGGTACCTTGCATACGATGTAATGAGCATCGTTATGAGACGACTACGCTGTGAATAACTGAAGGAGTCATTTGGCTGCAGAAACTCAAACACCACGGAGACTCCCTGTTACACTGTTGTGCTACTCCAAATATTTTCCCAAGGTTGGCCGGTCTGATAATAGTAGACGACAATGAGATTTATAATATATATATAGATAAGCTTATATGAGTAATAGACAATGAGACTACAGTTATTTTACATTTTAATTCTTAAAGATCACATTGAAAATAGAAACATAAGAAAGATAAGTGCTTAAAAAGGTACTTGAAACTGTCCCTGTCGGAAGGAACTCTACATATATACTGTATGAAGAATAATCCACGAGGAGGGCTGAGGTTATCCAAAATAGCCTGACGCAAGGTGGAGGAGGGTTTCTCTCTTTTCCCAAATGCAGCACAGAAAACGCAGGGACCTTTTATGTGGTTGAAGTGACGACAAACGTTCCCAGATATGCCGTTGCATGTAGCATAATGCTACACCGACGATAGCAGTGACCAACAATTCAAACTTTAAGCGTCGCAGCACTGCTTAAAGACGTCATTGATTTTGTCGAGCGGCCTCGTATTTCATTTTCGCTCGCGTTCCTGGCTTCGCGAGTAACACATCCGCGGCGTATCCTTGACTAGAATGTGGAGTGCACATCTTCCCCCTGCCAAGATAACAGCAGATTTCCAATTTCACTGCCTACTATTCCCTATCTACATCCTGTTTCACCCCCATGAATGGCTGAGATTCATCTTAAAACTCCCAGCAACACCGTTTTACCAGCCGTGCTATTAAAACATGACTTTTGCACAAGAAAAAAAAAAAAGAGGACGAGACCAGACTTTATTGACGGCTTCTTGGCTTAAAGAGCCTGACAGTTTTAGTTTCCAGTCTGTGGTGCATAAGGTGATTTAAGGATTTGATTTCCTCACCGAGTCTCCCCGTCCCCCCCACGTCTCTCCAGCTCACAAGGGCTTCCAGCGTTTCGAGGCCCTCGAGCAGACGGACTGGCCCGGATCGGGGCAGGCCCCGCGCCAGAGGTTCCTCTTCGTCGATGTTCTGGGGAAGAAGGTGAGGCCGATGGAGAACTTCTTATATATATATATATATATATATATATATATATCTTCTGATATGCGGGAAAATCCTAACAAATGAAATAAGAGTTGTATTACAATGGATACAGTTCAGTTTAGATTATCTTGTATCTTGTACAAGACACCAGGTATCATCTTTAAGGGCAAATTGGGTTTTGTGAACTAAAAAGCACACGCCATGATAACCCCCCCTCAACTATTAGCGATTATAAAGGATTGCCTGCTAAAATAGTGCAGTGTATTTGAAATGAGACGTTTTCAGAATATTCACAGCTATTGTTCACTTTTCAGTGTCCTGAAGTGTCCTTGTCGCGTTCTGATCAAATGCACTAAGAATTTCTGTTCACCAAGTAAAAAATATATATATACTGTATGTAAAAAAAAAAAAAAAAAGCAAGGATGGCTAAATGTAGTCAGAGATGAATAAAAGCCTGATCACAGTATCCACATAGAAATCAGCTGTGCTCATATTACTGTGTATTTCACCGCGTTTCACTTTTTAACCAACTTGTGAAGCCGAGGTCACATTTCCGGTTTCCGTGGCCGACAGAATGGAAACTGTTGCGTTGTAACAGCCCTGTGTCTGCGTGCCAGATGACGCTGTACAGCTACAACTGGTCCATGGACCTGGGGATGTCTCTGAACCGGCAGCTGGTGCAGCTGGTGAAGTGGCAGAACGCAAGGGCCCACGTGGTCCACTGCCTGCTCAACCAGAAGATGGGCCTCTTCCACCACTACTGCTTCTCCGACGTGCCCAGCCACGAGGACTCCAAGCAGGTGAGGTGGGGGCGGGGAAGCATGTCCACCCTATTCATTTGCTGCCAAAAACGTCACCCTCGTGGGGCCGACAGGCGCTAGCGAAGTCCACGGGTAGTAGCAGGTCAGAAAAACTATTCAGAAAAATGTGCTGCCAGTTCAGGAGGAATGGCCCTCCCAGCGCAGCAGCTGGACAGACGGTGCCGTCCCCCAGGGGCGGAGTTCACACATCTGTCACATCGTCTGAAGGAGGCGGTGGACGCCTCGGCACGATGGAGTGCTCCGTCGTTTTCCCCCTCTTCGCTGGTACTCGTTGACCTACAGTACTTCACAATTTGTCCGTCTTTCAATGTTTGGACACTCTAAATTGTTGTGGTCTTGACAATATATGAACCCAAGTAAACTGCTGAGTGCGTGTTGCTGGATAAAGGATTTTTCTGTTGTTTACTTTGGGAGACCGCTGCAATAGGAGCCACAAATCAATATCATACTGGTGGTTTGGCTGCCATGATAATAAAAGAGCAGAGTGTGTTGCTTCGCTGTGGGACAAGTGCGCCAGTGCCAAGTGTTTTGTCTCGCAGTACGACTGTAAACCGCTGTAATATATACATGTTGATCAGAAGAAAAAAAAAACGACTTCGAGTAATCGGGCGGCACGGCAAATTATCTTTCCGCCATGCCTTCACGTCCCAGGTCTCTTTCTCTGCCTTTCATCGCCACATCTCACGTCACCTTTGGGTGAAAGGTTTCCTCCCGCCTGACGCCCAGCAGGCTTTGATTTAGACAGCCCAAACGGTAAAGTACACTTTTGTCCGATCAGATTTAGAAACTTTAAATTAGCATATTTCAGGAAATGTAATAAGTCATGTCAAATTGGCGCTTGAATGTAAATTGAAGGCCTACTTTTTATTCTTTTTTTTTATCTTGCATTCTCTCAAAGCCCTCTTTGCAATTCCTCCGCGGCCCACTATGGGGGGGCGCGACCCGCAGTCCTTTTTTTTTTTCACCAGCAGCTGAATAATTCAATTTCCACTTTCTTAAAGAATAAAAAAAAAAAAACAACAACAAAAAAAAGCTGGATTTAAATAAGTGGCACAACTTTTTCTCTCCCTCCGCCGGCTCTCCGCGGTTTAATCACTCCGTCGCTAACAAATGTGGACAGAAGGCCGAATCAGAGCAGCAGAAAATTTGCCCGCACAGAGTGTCATCTGTCATTGTCCTGATGAGTAGAGGCCCATTTTGACCCCCCCGCCCCTGCACCCTCCCCACAGCCCCTGGACACACACACACACACACACACACACACACACACACACACACACACACACACACACACACACACACACACACACACACACACACACACACACCACCACACTGCCCCATTAATGCCCAGCAGGCTGTAAGCTGTTCTGCTGAGCAAATTTACCCAGAGTTTACTCCCTGAACAGGGACAAATTAATTATACTGTGCAGTGCCAGGAAAGGCACACACACAAACACACACACACACACACACACGTACTGGTATCAAAGTGAGGTCAGAGTAAATACACCTGATTAGTGAGGACCCATATTCCTAGTGCACTTCTAAACCAAATAGTCAATTACAGCAGGGGTTCTCAAAATGTTGATTGGCAACCCCCTAAAAATAAAAGTCAAAAGTCTTGCGACCCCGTCATTCCGACTCGCCGATGTTTCATCTAACAACAGCATAGTTAAGTACACGTACAAACCTCTGTTGAGTTGGCACCCCATGTGATGAAGTGATTGCCATTCGTACTGCGTTTTTGCTGATTTGTGCCGTCAAAGTTATATTTGTGCCACTGATATATTTTAAATTATATTTCATCAACTGTTATGTAACTTTCCATCACATCATCATCCATATCGCTCTAAAATTGTCTTGTTTGTGATACGTTTGTATTTAGGGCAGAGTTTCCGTCCTAAAAATTGGTGCCGGTCTACGTGTCCTGAAAAAAAAAGGCGATAATTATCGTTATTGTTTTATCGCCCAGCACTGATTCTGATTGTGCTGAGAGGCAATTCTTTTCAACGGACATTATGGCTGGAGAAATGTAAACATTTTGAGCTTCAACAGATTTTCCCAGTCAAAAACCAGCAATTTCCAGATAAAGGAAACTCTGGCTTAGAGTATAATATAATACCTATATTATAATGACATAATAATATATAATAATATAATATACTATATACACTTTATACACTATATATACTATATACACTATATACACACTATATATACTATATACACTGTATACACTATATATACTATATACACTATACAGTATATACTATATACCCTATATAGTATATGAACTATATATACTATATACACTATATATGCTATATGTGACCCACCGCTGACTTTAGGTACATTAGTTGGCTTTTGAGCTTCAACAATCAGAGCTTCAAAACAAGGTGTCACTTGTGCAAATCAAGCAAATACTTTTAAAGCTATGACTTGTTAATGACAAGGGTGTGGTGATTCTGAAAGAATCACCTTCACAGTTTTCCCCACACTTGGATTCATCCAGCCAGCATCCAGAATGTAAATAGGTTGGAGGACCAACATAGGCGCATGGCTACTTAACACATGGCCACTTGACACCCTGCTAAATGGGGACTTGACAGCCCGCTTAATGGGGCAATCTCTGCATTGTTCTTGTGTTTTGAGGGAATATTGAACAACGTCATCGACACACAACATCTTTTGTTTAAAAAAAATCTTTTATTTAGCAGTAAGAATATACATGTGTTATGAAAGTGGAATTATTTAGGAGTTTAAAAGTGCGGACAACACAACAAAATATAGAGTCTATCAATATTATGAGTCTCTGTATATCAGCCTCAGTGTGTCATTTAATGTTTAAATGTGCGTATGCCAAATATCTTCAAAGTTCTTGGAGTTATAATGTGGGCTAACCCCAACCCTACCCAAGCTACACTCTGAGAGCCTGTTTGAGGCCTCTTTTCGCCCTGGCCGCATTTGCAGATAGATTGAGAATCTTGTCCATTACTCATTACTACTTGTACTACTCATAATCTGCATCACCAACCTCAACGGACTTCATCACGTCATCATCTTCTTCTGTTGTAAGAACAACGGGCGTATCGTCGTCTCCTCCGGTGGTTCTTGAAAATATTCTGTTTCATCGTCACATTCAGGTTGAAATCCGCTGTTTGAAATGTTCTCCAAGTCCGGGATAACTCCGGTATCAGATTCAGCATCGCCGTCGGAGAACTGACTATCATGAAAAATGAGTCCAGTACGTGCTGCTTACATGCTGATTTGGATCTATCACACTGGTCAGATTAAGGTCCACGATATGATTTAGAGCTTCCCCCACCCGCTTCTCCTAATCCATATTAACACGAGGATGAATGTTTTGACAGATAAGTGAAACCGAAGGATCCTCGTCTTGTTGACGGAAGTGACGTCAGTTTGACTTCTTTGTTGGTAAAAGTAGTACGATTTAAATGTTAAACTCTATCAAAACAGTTTCACATTGTGACTTTACATTACATGGAATATGGAGGAATGATCTTCACCTGTGCTGTCGCTTTAAAGGAAACAATCGATCAGCGTTGTTCAGCGCTGTTCAGCGTCTCAGTAAGTGAACTATGTTTCCCCATGTAATCTAACGGGAATATTTAACTCCACGGTTTAACATTTATCTACTATTTATAAATAAAACTCGGTTTTGAAAAAAAGTTGAGCGATAAAAAAAACACAAAGGAACATGAATCTGGAAAAATCAAATTTTCCTTTGAGAAAGGTTTTTTTCAACTTATTTGGTTGCTTCTTGTGATTTTAGAAATACGCAAGATAGCGGATTTTTCTGCGGTGGGTCACATATACACTATATATACTATATAAACTATTTATACTATATACGCTATATATACTATATATATATACATTATATACACTATATATGCTATATACACTACATACACTATATATACTCTATACTTTATATACTATACTACATACATTATATACACTATATATACTATATACACTATATACGCTATATACACAATATATATACATGATATACACTATATATACTATATATATATTATATACACCATATGTACTATATACACTGTATACATCTCATCTCATCACCATTCTCAGTCTGGTTCCCGTAAGGGGACGGCTCCTCGCTTATCGACCAATTTGCTTAATGACCTGGTCGTAGGAACGGAACGGAGTTGTTAGTTCAGGAGTACCTGTATATACATTTCTGTCATATTTACATTCATTCCCATCCATGCTGCGCAGAGAGTCAAAGTGAGAGGCAAAATGTCTGCTCTTCTCCTCCATGTCAGGGACAGGAATGGGAAAGTGAGTTGCTATGGTTAAAGGGACGCGCACACACACAGGCGTGCACGCTGTCTCTCTTTCTCTGTCTCTCACGGAAAATGTAGCCTCCTGAAAAGGTATTCATGACTCTATGCATCTACTAAATAATTTAACTGAGAGAATTTTTTCTGAAAACGTATTCATATTTTTGAAAAATGGTTTACATTTTTTAAGAAAAACACCTTTTCCTTTTTGTTGTGCCTGTTCAGAAAATCATCTAGCGCCCCCCAGAAAACATTTGGCGACCTGCCCCTAGGAGTCGGGACCCATAGTTTGAGAACCATTGAATTAGGAGACCGGTCTACACAAGTAGTAGTAAAACACACAAACACACACACACACACCAGTTACTTTTCTTACTGGCTCCATATTCCAGATCCAACATTGAACGATTGTTCTAATGACACAGTGCCACGATTGGAGTCGACTACCTTATTAAATCTATGCGTCACCACTTTCAACATTTAAGATTCAAGATTCAAGAGGTTTATTCATCACATACATATACATACTTTCATACATATATGCAGTGAAATGTCAATGCAACGCACCCGGTGATTACACACAATATGTTCTAGACTGAACACAATAGCTACCTAAAAATTTCTACTTGAGTAACTAACTGATTCCTAAAACCTAATGCAGTAAGTCGAATACTATAGAATAAGATAAAATATATAGAATAAAATAAAATAAAAAACACTTGCCCAGGCTGCAGCTGCACATTAGAGTAGATTAAACGGAATACAGTGGAACAAGGGTAATTTCTATGGTGTGTTCCAATAGAATTTCAATGGAACTCGTTTTCCTGCGGTTTCACATGAATAACTCATCTGCCTTGCACTATGTTTGCTAGAACGCAAGAAGCCAAAGTCCTTTATCGTTTTTATGGAGTAGCGGATAAAAGGGGTTGAATGTTTCTCATGAATTGCATTGAATGAAACTTGGATGGCCTCTAGCAACAGTGACTGTGATATGATTCTCTTTTTGCAGTGATCTCATTAAATCCACCCAGTTTCCTGCTTATCAGATGAATTTTGATCCGTTTGGGCCATTTTTTGCGGGGGGCTTAACATGCAGGATTCTTGCCAGGTCCTTGATGTGCTTGAATTTCATCCCCAGAAGTTGAAGTACTGGAATACCTTGAGAATAGCTCCTTTTGTGCTGAAGTGCTTGAAAAGTGCTTGAAAAGTCCTTGAAAAGGACGTGATTATTATTATTACTGATCATTAAACTACCTCTGATATTCCCCCTGGTTTTGTTTTTCAACTCGTAACATTATAAAAATTATCCAGAATCGCTTTTACCACATCGATTACGACAGGGAAATATACATTTCAGCCGATCAGCCACAACATTATAACCACCCGCCCAATATTGTGTAGCTCCCCCTCATGCTGCCAAAACAGCTCTGACCCGTGAGGCATGGACTCAACAAGACCTCTGAAGGTGTCCTGTGGTATCAGGCATCGAGACGTTAGCAGCAGGTCCTTTAAGTCCTGTGAGTTGCGAGGTGGGGCCTCCATGGATCGGGGTTGTTGTTCCAGCACATCCCAGAGATACTCAATCACATTGCGATCTGGGGAATTTGGAGGCCAAGTCAACACCTTGAACTCTTTGTCGTGTTCCTCAAACCATTCCTGAACAATTTTTGCAGTGTGGCAGGGTGTATTATCCCTCTGAAAGAGGCCGCTGCAGTCAGGGAGTACCGTTGCCATGAAGGGGTGTACTTGGTCTGTAACAATGTTTAGGGAGGTGATACGTGTCAAAGTAACATCCACATGAATGCCAGGACCCGAGGTTTCCCAGCAGAACAAAACTCAGAGCTGCTTACTGGTTACCAGGCCACTTTCTTCCATTGCACCATGGTCTGTTAACAAGCTGTTATGCACTGTGTGTTCTGACACCTTTCTATCATAGCAGCATGAACTTTTTCAGCAATTTTTGCTACAGTAGCTCTTCTGTGGGATCACACCAGGCGGGCTGGACGTTACTCCCCACGCGCATCAATGAGCCTTGGGCGCCCATGACCCTGTTCCCGGTCCACCTGTTGTCTTCCTTGTAATACTTTTGGGAGGTACTTACAACTGCATATTGTTAGGGTTAGGCTATGTATATGCTCTGACCCAGTCATCTAGCCATCACAATTTGGTCCTTGTCAAAGTTGCTCAGATCCTTACACTTGTTTCCTGCTTCCAACACATCAACTTCAAAAACTGACTGTTCACTTGCTGCCTAATATATCCCACCCCCCCCCATCCCTTGACAGGTGCCATTGGAACAAGATGAACAATGTTAATCACTTCACATGTCGGTGGTTTTATTGTTGAGTACTTGAAAGTCCTTGAATTTCATTTTGTAATGTCAGAATGAACCGTGAACATGGCAGATGGGGTTGAGAAGCTCTGACTTAAA
Source organism: Zeus faber (assembly GCF_960531495.2). Taxonomy (NCBI): domain Eukaryota; kingdom Metazoa; phylum Chordata; class Actinopteri; order Zeiformes; family Zeidae; genus Zeus; species Zeus faber. The sequence continues at coordinate 15,970,713 of NC_137193.1, forward strand.
ACAGTTTTTCTTCTCTCTCTGTCTCTCTCTCTCTCTCTCTCTCTGTCCGCCTATCGTCATGTCATTCTGTCTTTCTGCCGCTTAATCCCGCCTTCCTGGACAGGAGCCCAACCCGTTCCTCCATCCCGCTGTGGAGCCTGATGCCCTGCTGCGAAGTCCCGTACCCCCGGCAGCCAGCAAAGACTCGGGGCGCCTGGCAGGCTCCGGGCGCAGCCTGGCGCCACTGCACTTCCCCTCTGAGCTGCTGCCCTTTGATGAGGCGCTGCGGGACATGAGCGCCGTCCGGCCGCTCGCCGGGGCACAGGACGGGGTGGACGCCGTGGCCCGCCACGGGAACCAGCTGCTGGAGGTCAAGGCTGCCGAGCGCAGAGGTCGGTCCTTACTTCCTGTTTGTTTGATTTTTGTGTGTGTTGTGTTAAGAGTGTTGTGCTCCTCTGTCCTCAGAGGAGCAATATGGAAGGGTTTTTATTGTGTCGGGCAGTCAGATACATTATTAGGTTTTATGTTTCTTATTCCCCTGGACTGCATGACTATAAATCCTAATTTACTGGCCTCCTATACCGATCATCACCTTCAACATGAGATGAAAAAAGTGGATGTGGAAAAGTATAATTTATGCTTGATGCTTGAGCTATATAATTATATATAATTACATATAATTATATCTGTATCTTTATAGAGCTATATATACAGTATATAGAGCTATGTATCATATATATACTGTATATATATTAATTTTATTCAATTATTGTAATGTAAATATACAATATTAATATTTCTTATATATTATATAAACTTTTTATATTAAAAGAATGTAAATGAATTTGAATGTTCTATTTATAGAAATCCATATATACAGTATATATGTATGTATATGTATGTGTATGTATACAGCGATCAGCCACAACATTAAACCCACTGACAGGTGAAGTGAATAATCTGGGTTCCAAGGCACCTGTCAAAGGGTGGGATATATTCGGCAGCAAGTGAACAGTCACTTCTTGAAGTTGATGTGTTGGAAGAAGGAAAATGGGCAAGTGTAAGGATCGAAGCGACTTTGACAAGGGCCAAATTATGATGGCTAGACGGCTCGGTCAGAGCATCTCCAATACAACAGGTCTTGTGGGGTGTTCCCGGTATGCGTTGGGAGCCAAGTCTAGCCCGTCTGGTCTGATCCTATAATGTTGTGGCTGATCGTGTGTGTGTGTGTGTGTGTGTGTGTGTGTGTGTGTACACATTTTTTTGTTCCCCCAACGTGGTCATTCCAGTACTCCTTGTTTTGAATTTTATCAAAAGCTATGAACAAAAAGACAAAACGGATCATTGAAAAAAAATTTAGTCACATGGAGCATTTCAGTTGTAGGATAGAACTAACACAGACTTTTTACTGTTTTCAGTGACAAACTCCAGCACCTTCTTTTTACCTCTATCATTAATGACCGCTGACCTCAGACAAGCGTTTGTTGCAGCCCGTGGTGTTGTCGTGGCAGGAGAGCCACGCTCTTAACCCAGCTCCTTACCCACTGCGCTAATAAACCACCCCGCTGCTCTAAGTATCTTGCGCTGTGCCTTTATCTCTGCTGCTGACAGAAATGGAGAAACAGATGAAGATCGAGAACCTGTTTGTTACTTGGCAACAGAGGTCTGCACAGTCAAACATGCCCATCTCTGTAAGTAGCTCGCCAATTGTCCTCCATATGTAGATGCAGACTTGGGCTTACGCGTGGGCACACGCACATACTGTATGCATAATTGATCTCTTTGAATATGTCCCAAATGTTTGTGTGGAAACTTCAGAATATGGATACAAGGATGGATGGATGGATGGAAAGATGGATACTTTTTTCATCCCTGGATGGAAGTTGCAATGTCTCAGCAGCTCACATCTAAACAGTAGGCAGTAATAATAAAAAAACAATAGAATAAAAATATGACAATGAAAATATGTAAAAGAAAAAAGTTAAATATACAGTAAAACTGGGTAAACAATAAAATTTGGCAGGATAATGGAAAATAAACCTGAATATAATAAAATAGATAAACCTGGAGTATTTAATCACTATAAGCAGAATGATGAATAAACCTATAAACCCAAAATCAAGAGTAAAAAGCAAACATACACCTGTGTATTGACAAATTCACACTTATGGTTTTTGTACAAATGTTTATTATTTATAATTTATTTATTATTATTTATTTATATTTATTATTGATAACAAATGTAACTGCGGCCATCAATACACAGGGTCCAATGTAGTCGTGTTAGGTATGTATTCGAGTTTTCACAGTTTCTGTAATGCCGGGATCAGGCTGCACAAATTCAGCCTGATTTTGACTCAATTTTGTTGTTGCCCACAAATTTCCAGTGTCGGGCCCGAAATATGAACGTTGGGAACAGGCATCTTAACAAACAAAAACCCAGAGAAACCAGACTTACAGTATAGAACTTGGGATGATGATGGCATCCGTGCCCTGTTTCAAAGCGCTCGGTTTCTTCAAGCTAATCAAGGTGCACCGACGAACTTCAACTTCCGGTGAATTTGCAACCTTTTTCACTAATTCCTGCTCCAAATGTACATTGATGTTGATCAAACTTCAACCACATGATGTCTGAAATGTCCCGGTTCCAACGAGATCTTAACCATGTCTGTGCCTGCTGGGGTTGCCGTGTTTCAGAAACTTTTAGCCCGAAAAATGCCAAGAAGATTAATAATAATAAAAATCTGAGCAAAAATGTCATTACAATTTGTTCAGAGTGAAATGACGACAAGCTGAGGGAGATGTAAGGGGGCCCAAATGGGACATAATAATTGGCATTATTTATATTTAAAATAAGATATGAATTAAAAATCCATCCATTCTGGAAAACAAAATGGAATTTATTTGGATAACCACTATACACGATAAGTACATTTATTACAAATATTTTAGCAACTAAAAGATTGCTGAATGCCTGAACGTACGTACATTTTCCTTGACTAACCTTAAAATTCACACTTCTTCTCACTCATCTATTGATTGGCATTCGCTGGCAATAGATTTTCCACATGGGGATTAATAAAGTATTCTCTTATCTAAGATGCATGGTTAGTCACAAAAAGCCATAAAATGCTTTAGCAACTCGCAGTCACTTACTTTCTGTAACTTTAATGCCTTCCCACTTACTGGCTGATTTATGAGATTGATTGATTGGTTGATAGATAGATTGGTTGATAGATAGATAGATATATTGATTGATTGATTGATTGATTGATAGATAGATAAATTCAGTAGATGCTGTAGATAGATAGATAAAAGCCATAAAACGCTTTAGCAACTCGCAGTCACTTACTTTCTGTAACTTTAATGCCTTCCCACTTACTACCTAATTTATGAGATAGATAAATTCAGTAGATAGATACAACAGATAGATAGATACAGTAGATAGAAAGACAGAGAGATACAGTAGATAGACGGACAGATAGATAGATAGATAGATACGACAGATAGATAGATACAGTAGATAGACAGACAGATAGATAGATACAGTAGATAGATAGATACGACAGATACGACAGATAGATAGATAGATAGATAGAGTAAATAGCCTAAACCTAAAAAATCAACTAGAAGATAGAAACAATATATGCCATATATGATAAAAATAAACTTTATTATAAACCACAAAAATAGATCTAAATATACATTTGGCAATATAAAAAAAATAACTACAAATAAATAATAAAAATAAACCTGACAATAACCCGAAAAAAAATATATATAAAAAAACAAAACAATGAACGGTAGAAATTGGGGCAGTATTAAATAAAACCCAATAAATACAAAACTCACAATAAACCAGAAAGTTAAACTGAGGAAAAAAAAAGTAAAGTTAACTTTTAATCATTTTTAATGTCTGGAACAGCACGTAACGATACACCGCAAGGGTTTCAGAGGGAGAATATAAATGGGCAAAACTGTCTTTGCAAGAGGTAAAAGCAGCAAGATTTGAATGACAGGTTGAACATTTTATCTAGCTGTTAGAGTGTTGGGGGAGGGGATTGAAAAAAGCTTAACTTTGGCCGCCGGCCGCCGGCCCTGCTCTGGCAGGTGGCGGACCTGGAGACCCTGAAGCAGTCCTCCAGGCTGGTGCACTACTGCGCCACGCCCCTGCTCTTCGACCCCGTGTTCCGCCGCCGCCTCCAGGAGGAGCAGGTCGCCCCGCCTCCAGTGAAGGTAAGCCGCCTCCGTTAAAGAGGAGCCCGCAGCTTTCCGCTCGCGGTCTACGGCCTGAAAACATGGATCGGCTTCCGAAATGTCGCATGAGAATCGCCGTGATGGACGGACGGACTTTTGAAAATGTTGCCGGTTTTAAACTTCATCCAGTGACGGATGACTGTTAATTCAGCCTTGACATGACAGAAAAAAACGTTTGGGGCGGTTTGTTTTCTGCGCAATCTCACGAAAGACTTACAGCCAATTTTATTTACTGTAACAACAAACTTGACGGTTTATTTTAATTTTTTCAAATCCTGCGAGGGCTCCCTCCCTTGTTGTTATGAACACATCATTAACCCCCTTTTTACTGATTTCACAATAATAGTTCAACACTTTGGAATCCCTCCGTGAGCAATCCTCCAAAATCCCATTTGACACAGTCTTTCCGCTCTCCTGTAACACGTAGAAGACCCTGTCTGTCGCCATGACAAAAAAGTTGGGCTCCAGAGAGGAGTTATAGGAAGGCGAAGGCCAGGCAGCGCCGCGTGTCCTCGGCTGCGCTCGTCGCTCTGAATGTGTAATTTTATAAAAAAGCACAAGAATAGTCGGCCAGACCCGGGGATGGACGGACAATACTGTGCCGACACATTTTATCGTGTGTGCTGTCCCAACTAATGTGTTACGAAACGCATAGTTACCACGGTAACAACAATAAGATTTCAGCCTCCAACACGACACGGAACGCACTCACTTTAACACGTCTTTTGACTAGTGTTGTGCGTTGTGACCCCCACAATCTTTGAGTATCTTAGTATTGTATCATATCACAATACACAATTTCATAGCTTGAATTAATCACGATAAGAAGATTTGACCTAACATTGTCACGTGAATTACAGAGGTTTTTTTTTAAGATTACAGCTTCGGTCTGATGTCTGACTTAGTATTTCCATGTTCAACACAAGACCAGATACTGTGATATTCACCCCTGTGGTCAAATTTCCTCTTGTTATTACTCCGTTCCAAAAACCCCAGCCCCCATAAGTCTGCGTTTGTCCCCCTCCCCCCTAACGGCATCTCCTTGTTGTCCGCATGATCAGAAGCGGCACCGCTCCAACGACTCCGCGGCGTCCGGGCGCGACCGGAGCTACAGCACCGACTCCGCGGAGACGCTGCCAGGGCGGCTGAAGGAGGAGTCCTGGCTGCTGGAGCTCTCCAGCACCTTCCTGCAGCAGTACGTGCAGTACCTGCAGAGCACCGGCTTCATCCTGGTCCAGGTCCGGCCCCAGTCACCCGCTCGCAGGTCAGTCGCCGCCCGCCAGCCAGCACGCGTTCACCCAGAATAGAGAGATGAGCAATCTTCCCTGTAGATGTCCTGTCAGGTTATTTGTTTCACACTAGAGATGAAATGAGATTTTGTCATTTTTATTTTTTATGATTATTCTTTTCCAAAAAATGTGTGGCTTTTTTTTTTTTTTCGCCCAAGGACTCCTGAATGTTCCGCACCATTATTTTGGCCCCTTCTTTTCTTTCTCAGTCCATTTCTCTCTCTCTCTCTCACTCTCTCTCTCTCTCTCTCTCTCTCTCTCTCTCTCTCTCTCTCTCTCTCTCTCTCTCTCTCTCTCTCTCTCTCTCTCTCTCTCTGTCGTCAGTCACAGAATGTGTTGTGATCTGGTGCTGGCCTCTTATCTCGCAGCATTGCTGCCCGGTGGCTGACGTAACCGCAGTGGATGTCGGGCAGATGCCCAGCTCTCAGGAAGGGTCTTGGCTCCGCCGCTCCGTGGCCTGTGAACGTGTGATTCACGCTCAACTGTCTCTGTGTGTGTGTGTGTGTGTGTGTGTGTGTGTGTGTGTGTGTGTGTGTGTGTGTGTGTGTGTGTGTGTGTGTGTGTGTGTGTGTGTGTGTGTGTGTGTGTGTGTGTGTGTGTGTGTGTGTTTGCGCGTGTGAGAGAGCAAGAGAGCAAGAGAGAGAGAGAGAGAACAAGCTTTCTCGACTTGAGGCCCCAGCTTCCCTCAGGCTGTGACTCTGATTTGACCCTCACCAACCCAGCCCTCCCTCCTCTGACCCCCACCCCCCGCTCTGTTGGCTCTCTTCTCCCGCAGCACTGCTCGAGCCCGGGCGGCCATGTTGAGCTCCATGTCCTCAGAAGGGAGGATGTCCTTTTCCTACGTCAAGCAGAAAAGCGAGGACAGTCCGAAGGTTAGCTTCAAAGACAGGGGACATTTTGGGGAGATTTTGAGACTCGCTTGCCCACAAACACCCGCCTGACGCAATGACTTCAGGCAGACAAGGCCACACAGACCTGAACACATGAACGGGGTGTTAAGCCCTTTGGTCAGATTTTAAGGTCATTCTGGAACCGCTACTTCTCAGCAGACCACCGCGGGCGGAGCCACGGCCTACTACCTGCAGAGGGCGCTGCCGGGGGGAATCGTGCTCATGGAGCTGGCATTTCAGGTGAGACGGGGTTGCCCCATTTGCCGCCACGGTTGTTTGGTTCGTTTATAGCCTTGTCCAAGCAGGTACGTCGCTCTGATCATGTTTCATGTTTTAGATACTTCACGTCTTTGGTGTTGGGTCACTTTGGTCTATGTCATGCTGTTGCCCTACATCTCTCTCTCTCTGTCTCTCTCTCTCCTCAGGGTTGTTACTTTTGCGTGAAACAGTACGCCCTGGAGTGTACCCGCATCCCTATGGGACAGACGGTCAACTCCCAGGTAAGCAGCCCGTTCCCCGTCTCTGCAGGAGAACCTAGCGCGCAATCTATGCTGTCAGCTATTTGAGGAGGATATTTCATATAAGTTTTGGGCCGGTGCCCTACTTACCGTGGAAAACAAATCTTTCACCTGTCACAGGCATAAAAGACTAAAAAAATAAAATTGCAGAAATTTGACTATGCGTCAGATTGGCAGGCTTGTGTACCATGAAGTTAGGCGTCAGGAAGCATAATAACAATAAAAATGTAAAAAAAAAAAAAAAAAAGCCTCCACATACTCGTCGAGCGATCCTTCCCTCTCTCTGTCTCTCGTTCCCTCCCTGAAATGTAGCAGCATCAATAAAAAAAACAAAAAACATTTCGAGAAAAAGTTCAACTGTGAAAACAAAATGGGATTATTATATGGCACTTTGGAATCGCAGGGTAAGAAATATAACACCTGAGCATTCGTCTAAGTGCGACGGTCGCTTCAGTGAGCGTCTCTAGTAAATTTCAAAAGTGATCTAGGAAGTGGTGATACGCAGGAGGGATGACTGTTAACTGCGTTCAGGCAGCACCAGACACATCTGCGGTTGCGAAAGATGAGCCTCTCAACAGACTCTGACCCTGAGTGCTGTCCTATGGCGGATAATGTTCCCTGAACACCCCTCTCAGAGGCATGCAAACCGTTATTGGGGACGAAAACCCTGCTCGCTCCATCCCAGCTCCACTCAGCTGTGAGCCGTCGATTCTCCAGTCAGCTCCTCAAGAGGAAATGCGTTGCTTGGAGGCGTTTACTCGACGGCTTCCTGTCCGAGTCTGTCTGCGACGCTCTGCTGAAGCTCAGGTACCACTGCGACCTTGGAAGGAACCACGTGAGTCCGAGGCTGTCTTTGCGCTGCGATATGGTTCCTACCTGGGCGCTCATACCAGGGCTAAAGAACTTGGATAAGCCGCTTCAATCCCCCAGGTCTCACCTGTGTGGCGTGAAATTATGCAATTGGACTCGGGGCGTCTCTGCGCCTCTTTGACATTCCGTCATAGAGAGGAAGGAAAGCTGCTGTTATTTGCAGTTTTTGACCACTCATTCCTCGGGACTTAAAGCGCCCGGCTTTGGTTTGGGACTGACTAGGCTTTGTAAGGTTTGGATTTCGGCGTATTCCAGAGGGTGGTGCCACGTCTAATGATCAAACATGTCCGTGGTGGAACCCGTCCTCACCGGCACGCGTCTTTGAAATTGGCAAAATCACACCAGACCACAGAGGTGTTGGAAGCTAAATAATTATCTTTCTCTTTCACGGAACTTGCACTAGTCATGTGGCTTCCCTTGCGTTGTCCCCTTTAAGTCTGTTATTGTTGTCCACCGTCTTATCTTCCCTGCCTGTGTGTGTGTGTGTGTGTGTGTGTGTGTGTGTGTGTGTGTGTGTGTGTGTGTGTGTGTGTGTGTGTGTGTGTGTGTGTGTGTGTGTGTGTGTGTGTGAATAAGGTTGGTGTTTGTGTTTGAAGGCCATGAAAGAAAGCTCTGGTGCTTTTGCTCCAGGGCTTTCTTTCCATGTGGATATACTCAGTTGGCTGTCGGGAAGAGATCAGCCTTGTCCCTTCCAATTGGTCGTCCTTTGCAGTGCCGCTCGCCGAGTGCTGTTAGAGATCAGATATTCGGTAATGGCCTCTTGTTTGATAATTGTAATTTTTCATATCAAAAAAAAAAAGTGTATTCAAACATACATGGAATAGCTGTTGATTTATGGTCCAGCACTCTGTAGCCGTAGTGTGGATATACAAGGTGTGAAACGACGATTTTCAGGTGGTGACTGTAACTGATACAGCTTGTTGAACCCCAAATGGGACGCGGTTCCGATGATCCAGAATCCGATTGTTTGCACCTCCACAGATTCAGTATTTCTCTGAAGTAGCATTTTTGAGCGTGTACTGCAGACGGATACTGTAACCGTCCTTGACTGTGTCCTATCGTGTCTCGTCCGTGTATGTTCCACTCGTTTGTCTCATCAAGGAAAAGCCTCAAACTTAAAACAAAAGAGAATTTTTTCAGAATAATAAAATAAAATACATGTCCAACAGCACAAAATAGAATCCACTAGATGGCGATATAACCTGCTGAACCGACCTCTAGCGCAGGGGTTCCCAACCACCGCGGGGCAATTTCCACCGGGCCGTGAGAAGGAGGGCGTGCACTGTTCAGCTGTGCTTTATGATTGCTATGATTTATGATCTGGCTATTATTTATTTTCCCTCCCCGCACTGTACACGCTGCTTAGCAGTGGCGGGCGGGGCGCCGCAGTGGGGGCGGCTGCTCTGCCGGTCCCGAAGTCGGGGGCGGACTTTTTTTTTTTGCGTGACCCTACTATGTTATTGTAGATGGAATTAATGTGTTTATTTTCCTCCGTGCGTAACGGGCAGACACTCCACTCCACAGTCACGCCCCCCTTCCGTTAACATTTTGTGCGCTGCGCTCCGTGATACTAAAAAGGTTGGGGACCCCTGCTCTAGCACACTCCTGCTTGTGCCTGGTATACACCAAAGGACTTTCGCCACGATTGCAGGGAGCGCAAGGACATTTTTCAAGCTCTTCAGAACATCATGAGGAAATCTCTTGTCTGCGTGCTCCCGTCACCGGCAGCCATTTGATTTGAGATGGATACTCTCACGATCAATCTCAGACTCTTATTTACGATCGCGGATGGATAAATGTGTGTGTGTGTGTGAATTGGTCAATGTGAGGTACGCACTGTCAAGCACTTTTGAGTCGTATGACGTGTAAAGCGCTTTATAAATGCACCCCATTTACCATTTGTGAGAATATCAGGTTGGATGGATATACTGTAATCGTAAGTGTTAAGTCTCGGCTCCTATGGTGTGTGCAGGAATCCCAAGATGTGTGATCCCCTGTGGTCACAGTTCTCTCTAAATCCTTCCGTGTGTGTACTACGAGGATGGCAAGAAAAGCAATCGAAATGATTACATGTCTAATGTTGTCTTTTGAAAGTCTTTTGGCGTATCCCTGCCATAGTTTCTTTTCAGACAGTTACACGTTACAAACAAAATGAAATCATAAAAAAAAAAAATCATAAAACTTTACTGAGTTCTCTTTATATTCTCAAAGCTAAATTGTAAGCAGATTTGAAGAAGTGGAATTAAACGTGTCTCGTTTGTCCGGATATCTTTCATCCCTTGTGTTCCCAGCCGACTTTAGCTTCTCTTCTCGTTTTTATTTCCCTGCTGCATCAAAACTAACCAGCTACTGCAGAGCTGACACCAGCCTAATGAGTGCAGTTCCTCAGTGCCTCATAAGTTAGAGCATATAACTGAACCATCTCTTTCCGTCTGAGTCTTTGCTCCGGGATATATACGTTTTTAGTTTTCGCTGCTTGTCCAAACATCTCAGCAAGCCATTGAACCCTCTCACCCCTCGCCCCGCCTAGAAACGACCCAGACCGCGGAGGGCGCCTTCAAATGTTTTGTCGTTCCAGTACCAAGTCGCGTTTCCTTTGTATCTGTCGACCTCCCGGGCGACCACAAGGTTGTCTGCCGCGCCTTTTTGTCCCCGCCTGTCCACTGGCATATCTGTCTGTCTCTCTGTCTGTCCATCTGTCTGTCTGTCCGTCTGGTCCCACCACATTTACCTCTCTCCATCAGGGCACCCTTCTCACCAAACCCCGTTGCAAGCCGTTCCCAGATGCCACGACAGTGTCTGACACCGCGGTATGTGCCAGCATTTTTCAGAAAGTGGGGAGGGGGCGGGCACTCGCGCTCTCTGTCTCTGTCTCTCTCTCTCGCTCTCTCTCTCTCTCTCACCCCCCCACCCCCCTCTCTCTCTCTCTCTCTCTCTCTCTCTCTCTCTCTCTCTCTCGCTCTCTCTCTCTGTCTGTCTGTCTTTCTCTCGCTATAATCAGGCTCCAACCCCTTCCCCGCCACCCTGCTTGCAGCCAATCAGCGCTCGGGGGGTTGTGATTCTTGCTCTTCGTATCTCCTCTCTCTGGGCTTTGGATTGGGAGCGCTCACTTCTCCATATAATCCAAACTCTTCCTTCATTCATTGGGAACCATTGTTTGGCTACCATGACCGACAGTATAGCTTCATGCTTACGCCAGACTCCCAAGGGTGGTCTGGCCAAATGGATCTGAACAGTGGGCAGCTTTTTTTGGTCAATTAAATGACTTGAGGCTTAAGGCTCCCCAAACGCTTGAGGCTTCCTGCACCAGGTTTAACCGTGAAAATGTTTCCCAGTCAAGCTCAGCCGAGCTCGGCATTTTTTACGGGATTTGCTTTCCCTCCTCCTTTTTTTTTTTTTTTCTCTCCTTCCAATAGTTCTCTGCTTGCCGCCCGGGTGCTGGGTCTGCCGTTCGCTTGTAATTCACTACGCACGAGTCCCTACTCGCCTGCCTCTTTGACTCCTCTGTGCCTGCCTGGTAGCGGGGGGGTGGGGGGGGGGGATTCCGGAATCACTGTTTTCAACATCTGGCTTTAAAAGATACTCTTACATTCCTGTGGCTGTCCGTATCAGATCCCGCCTTCGATGTCGCTTGAACAGTTTAGTTCTTGTTGGCGTCGACGGAATTCAATTTTTTTTTTGTGGTTTCACCTCTGTGCCTTCAAAGCACCGACGGAAACGTGATCTCCTTTCTTTTCAGAGTTTCTTTGTTGTGGCTGCTTTTTGTGGCTCTTTTTCCCCCGATCAGTTTGATTCGTTCGTCCTCTGTTTCTTGGTTGACCACTGTGATTGCAATTTCTGCTGTCGATTTTAATCTCATTTTTGACATTTCTTTGTGATAATCTTTTTTTCTTTGCCAAGATCCCGCCGAACAATTTCTCCTTTGCAATGCCTTGTTGAGCAATGACTTAGAACACACACTCGCAAATAGTACAGTGCAAAAAACTTTAAGCGCTGTTCAGCTGTTGGGGTTTGAAAGGAATGACAAATGTTTGCACTGGGATCAAAGGCATTTTGTGTTCCCTTGAGCCTTGTGAGAATTTCTATAATAACTTTTATAATAACTTTCAGAGCTTCTGAGGCTTGGGAAAACCTCCTCTCTCGCAATGTGTTGGACAGAGGTTTTCCGTTCCCTCTCAGTGTGCTCGAAATGCAAGTAGAACACGTTAGGTAGAGCAGACCAGCTGGTGGTTTACTGATCTTCACAAGGTGAGGTGAGCGGGATTGAGGCTGTCGCATGTTTTCCTCACAAATCAAACTTTTCTGTCTTTGAAATGGATCTGAAAAAGCCATTCATTTGATTGCGTTCTCCAATTGTTGAGGCTTAGAAGGTCTGTTGTGGGCAATCGGCAAAGATTATACTTGTCCAAACTCCCATTGTTGTTTTGTGATCATTGGCTGCTATTGCAGCCGTTAGCATTTTCGGATGATGCCCTTTTTATCCTCCCTCTCTGATGATGAGCTTAATTAATTATTAATTATAGATCATGAGTTTGATTGACATCGGGGTTTCTCACAAAAGCTCCTTATAAAGGAGTGTTGGGAGGCCAGGAGCAGCAGGCGCTTGAAACTTGCCGAACACAGTTGAATTACAGGCATAACGATAGAAAACGCCAACTGCGGCAGGGAGTCTTGCATGAATCCTCACTGCTGGAATATTTGTATTTTAATTTAGAGAAAGCGTCATTATTATTTCACTGTATTGACATGTTTTTCATTAGCGGGGAGACAAAGTACTGGAAAAGTACGCTTTTGTTCTTTGAAAGTCTGTGCTTCCGGTTCGTTCCCAGCTTTCCTTTAAACTCCTGTCAGGGTTTAAAGGAAAGCTGTGATGTGCTGTGTAGTTGAATTCAACCAACGCGTCCTTTACATTTGTGGGCGGATTTAGATTTTGTTGGCATTCAGGCGAAAACTGACTGCGCTGTCCAACTATGTTTCCAAGAACACGAGTACGGAGACTGCAACTAAATCAGTTCATTATCTTCCTTTGGAAAGGAACGGTGGTAGTGAGATGGGATTGGGTGGGTGGGTTTGCGTGTGATAAATCCTGTATGTAACCCCCCTGCCCCCGCCCCGCCCCGCTTTCCAGCTCACCATGCTCTTCACGGAGGAATGCGACAAAGTCCGAGATCTGATGCACGTGCACTCGTTCAGCTATGACTTCCACCTGCGTGTGGTCCACCAGTACCTGGTGGGCTGCCACATGACGCTGCGCCAGGGCTACCAGCTCACCAGCTTCCTGGAGGACTTCATCTCCCATCACCCTGACATCCCCAAGTTCGGCCGGAACCACGTCTTCCAAGGTGAGGTGGGGTGAACGTCTGAATAAAGCAAACTGCAGGGACCTACTGTAGACCAGGCCCGTGTTTTGAAATAAAAAAAAAAGCACAATCCATCGCTACCCATTTAACAATGGTACCAACGGTGCTTCTCTCTAAACTGCAAGCAAAGCAAATTAGTTTCTAAAGGAATATTTCGGAACAATTTCCCAGAGCAGATTGTGCATTACACACCGATATTGTAGATATCAGCTTGATCAGCTGTTCAGTGCATCGCTACATACTGTAGCCCACTATTTAATTGTATTACTACAACGTTATCATCAGCGTCCAACATGTGGTTAGAATTTTTACTATGGATAAACGTGCACAGTGAGAGTTATTGAAGAAATGTTGTCATTTGGTTCAGCGACCCAATTAAAATCTCCTGCGACCCACCCGTGCATCACGACCCAGATTTTGGAAAACACCGATGTGGTCCACTCATAAATATGCTCACTCCGGCACCTAAAGCGGTTTTCTAACAAGCCAGCGATGTTCGTGAGCCCCAAAGGGCTTTCTTTTACAAGGTCATGTGTCATCAATGCGAGCTTGACCTCGGCAGCCAAACGCCTTTCTCCTATTCTGTTCCCCCGTATGTGTTTACTGTCACTTTTAAAATGAGAAATGAAAGGTTTGAAATGACCTGACTGCTGGAATTAGGCCGGGATCGTAGTTCTTTGATCCCATTGTTTTCTTTCTCGGTGATTCGTCCTTGCTAGGTTCAGCAAGGTCTTTTTGTAAACCCTTTATAGCTCAAAAAGATAATAATACTTAATTTTTTATTCCATATTGTACTTTCTGGCCTTTTGAAACAAACTGCTTTCCACTCAACGTATCTGGTGTTTCTTTCCGTAAAAAGGGAGCTTCTCCATGTCCACGGGAATGATCACTGCGCACCAGCTGTACAACTACATCACAGACCACGCCAGCACCTACAACATGAAGCCCGTCCGCATGTCCAAGAGCGCGGCCAATGCTGAGAGCAAGCGGGGAGGGCCAAGCGCCGACCTCCACGAATACGCACTGGTGGCTCTTTGGAACAGGTTGTCATCACAGGCCGGGGTTGGATTGGGGTTGAAATCGATTAAAATGTTTGTTGACGACTATTAGGGCGCTTTCACGTCTAAAGTTCGCTAGATTTGGGCCGATTCAAGAGCACGTTGCTTCTTGGCTGCATTTATCATTAGTGTTCACACGGTCCTGTGTTCAGCGAACCGAAGCAAATGACACGCGGTCGTACAGGTCCATTGGACGGAAAACCCGGGGGAGAATTCATCCGATCAGCGGTGACGTCACCGTTTGCGCTTTGCGCCACGTAATCGCTGTCATCTTCCATTGTAACAGCGTGGATCACAAACACTTAAAAAGCAATGACACAAGCAGCACTTCAAATGGCCGCGCAAAACTGGAAATGAAAACGGTATAGACAGCTGTTCAACTCGGTACCGTAACGCTGATCAGACGCACTGACAGTCTTTTTCACAGTCCTTCTTTACACAACGATATAACGCGTTCACACATCCATCGTCCAATGTCTGGGATATTTACTCACACCACCCGTCTCTGCAGCGGGTGGAAGCCTGTATGTTCATAGCGGCACTTGGCTTTTCATTCATTAAAAAAAACTTTCTGGAAACTCTACGGTTTCCAGCTGCGCGTGAAATCCGTGTAAATTTTCGACTCATGTAGTGGCATATACCTCAGTTTTAACGTGAAGCCTTGTCATGCCACTTAGGTGGTGAGGAGGGATCATTTCAACACGTAATCCCGAAAAAAAGACAACAAAAACATGAATGAGGGAAAATCTCTTTCTGCCACAAAACCGCATTGTCGCAAGGCAACAATAGAGCAACAGCAGCGTATCGCCATGGCGATCCTAGCTTTCATTAATATGCTTTGGTGTTCCAACAAAATAACAACAGTGGAAACACAAGTGTCGACATCCATTTTCAACCACAATGCAGTGTATTCTGGTTTACTTTCCCGTCTTTTCAGAGGGATCATGATCCTGGTCCGATTGTTTGGTCCGCATCAGAGTCTGAATGCGTGTTCTCGCCTCTCCAAACAGACCTGACTCACTGAGTAAATGCACCATGGTTTGATTTAAAAGGACCAAACTGAGTAGGTATGGAAGCGCCCGTAGCGTAATTACGGTACTGTAGGAATCACTCGTTCTAGAGAGATGGAAACTAAATAAAGTAAGGAAGAAAGCAAGACACAAACGATTTTTCTAGACGTCTGACCTTTCCTTAAAAAAGTAACTTCAATAGGTTTGCCAAAAATGGAAATTATATTCCACTCCGCAGCTGCAATCATTGGTTTTAGGGTGTCTAATACTGTGGCTACATAAATCCCAACGTTGCTGACGGAAATCAAACGGCTCTTCAAAGTAAACAAGGATGAAACTCACTTTTTATTTTTTATCCATCATGAGCTGGTTGAAGTTTGGGTGTCATGCTTGTGGAACCAAAATATCATTTTAGTTGCTGCAATTTTCTTTTTCTCTTTTTTTTTCAGACTCAAATGTGCACCTACTTAGGACCACACGTGCCTCATGTTCACATCATGAGGATCAGGGTTAATTGAGATAAAGTAAAAATAAAATTCACCTTTTCATAAGTTAAAACACCCTAGTTGCACGAACGGATACGCCCCCTAAATATTTTATTTTAAACCACTCATCTTTACAGCACTTAAGCTGGAGAGAGCAAAAGTGTAATATGGTTTTTTTTCTTCCGCTCAGCCTTGACTCCTTAGTCTCCCTGCAGCTAAAATCTGCCACTTTCATTTCTGCACCGTGTGACAAATTTATCTAATTTCATTCAATATCACTCAATACCTGGACACGCTTCCCACTCGCCATTGATTACGACTCTGCAAACGCAAGCTTATTGGAGGACAAATCGCACCGACCTGAAGCGTTCCAGCGTTTTTAGTTTTTTTTTACTCAAGGAATTTCCCACACTCGTAGACGGAACCATGACAAGTTCTGGTTTTGTCGCCGTAGCTCGGGCACCTACAAGGACCTGGAGGGTCTGCATCACCACGACGACTTCGACGTGTCGCTGCTGGTGTGCCACAACGCCGCCCCGTTCGAGGAGCAACTGGAGGGAGAGCGCCACCTGCTCAAGTAATACACATATACAATAATAGACGATAAGTCAAATAAAGAAAATACTCGGGCTTGAGAATACACCGATTATGCTTGAGACTTTTTCCTCAGTACTGTATCCATTCTCTGACTAACAGGGTTGTGAGGAAAGTTGTAGTTTGGGCCTCACGTTCAACCTGTCCTATGATATCATATGTATATACAGTACTGTAATATTGATGGATAGATAGATACTACACTACTATTTGGCATGTATGTATGGCAACTATACAACAAACATATATATATTTTTTGAATGAATTCACATTCATCATATTGTATTGTGATATAGTGTGATTTAAATACCTTGTATCTGCTGTTGTTGGATCCTAATGTGTTTTAGCCATTAGAGAACAACTCTCAACTCTTGATAATCCAACTGGAATACATCTTCAATGATATATTGAAGCAGGACCTCTGTATCGTCATACATATCGAATTCCCTT
Source organism: Zeus faber (assembly GCF_960531495.2). Taxonomy (NCBI): domain Eukaryota; kingdom Metazoa; phylum Chordata; class Actinopteri; order Zeiformes; family Zeidae; genus Zeus; species Zeus faber. The sequence goes on from NC_137193.1 coordinate 15,987,473, forward strand.
ATTTGTCACACCGCACGGCCTTCATGAATACTCGTTAAATCGGCATGATCCCATTGTTTATGTCCAGGCTGCGGTACTATGTGATCATGACGAGCCAGAGGGAGCTGTTCCCTCGACTCACGGCCGACATGCGTCGCTTCAAGAAGCTCCCGCAGATCTGCCGCGACCCCGCCGACCCCGGCGCGAGGCCCACCGAGGATCGGGTGGAGGCGGGCAGGGCCCCGGACGCAGATCGGGACCTCTGGGAGGAGGAGACTGCCCCAACGGTGGCGGCAGCGACAACCGCCTCGGCGTCCGGCGACGCCACCGAGCTTCCCCCTTCCCCTTTGGTGGTCCCCGATGGCGCTCGGCGGCCGCTCTACCCGTCGCCGCTGTTCCCGCTGCTCAGCGGCGAGGTGCTGTCAGCGCAGCGCCATCTGCAGGCCAGTGTGGAGCAGGCCATGGGCCACTGCCGCCGGGACAACCTGTGGAGGAGGCTGTTCCACGGCGAGCACCTGGCACTGGACAAGCTGAAACTCAGCAAGCTGTCGTTCAGCGAGCTGGAGGAGCTGCTGGACGCTGTGCAGAGCCGCTCGGTGGGGGAGATCGACCCCCAGCTGGTAAACACCACACACACACCATGCCTCACTTCCTGTTAGCACCCTCCAGCCACACTCCGTCTGAGTGTGCTGTGTTACCTGAGAGCGCCAGAACTGCTTAAAGTGGATGGATGGATGGATGGATGGATGGATGGATACTTAATTCATCCCTGAAGGGAAATGCAGTCATAGGCAATAATAATAAAATCGAGGAAAATTATGATATGCAATAAACCAAAAATTGTACCTAAAAATAAACAATCACCAGTACAAATGTTGCAATATACAATAAACCTAATGATAAACAATAAAAATAAACCTAAACATTTTTCCAAAAATAAAATAGACCTAAAAAATAAACAAGAAGAATTATACTGTTTATTGTACATACTGTACAATAAACCAAAAAATGAACTAGAAGATAGAGGTATGTGGCAATATAGAATAAATGTAACAGCCCCCCTGCGACCCCACGAGGATAAGCGCTGTAGATAATGGATGGATGGATGTAACAATAAACCTGAAAAATGTACCCTAAAAATAAACGCAGAAATTAAAACCCCATGTCTAAAAGGATTTCTTGTAATTATTTCATGATTACACAATGGAAATTTTCCTCAACTATTTAGAAGCGAATAGATCTTTCCGCTGAATGATATGGATGACATAGACACCTTTCTGTGCCCACTCTTCCACCAGCCCTGTATCTTCACAGGCTTAGCAGGCAAGTCGCCACAGACGTCTGTGTTCGTGAAGGGACTTCTTCACTCGCGCTTTGAGCACCACATACGGCTGCCTTTATGAATTTGGCAGATCAAGGAATTGGACTCCGGTGTTGACAAAAGAAAAAGGCTTTATAGCTTTTCTTGCTGTCAGGAGGCAGCCCTGCGACAAAATAGCTGGAAAATCAATCATTTTCAAGGAAAACAAATAAAAGGAATGGAAAACAAGAAAGAATGTTCAAAATCACAGCAGGCTGATGAACACCATGGTACGTTGAAGTTGGAGTCTCAGACATAATACAGCTCTGGGTTTCATTGCTGCGTCTTAATTACAATCACAATCAGTTTATTCCGCCAGCCACATTCACATATAATAGGAATTATTGTGAGGTGAGGTTTTGTGTGTTTCAGTTAGACCATTAGCATTAAAAAACAAAGCATAACAGTCTGAAAAAATGGAGGACAAAAAATAATAATGAAATAAAGAGAATAAAAAGTGAAGTAGAAAAATAAATAAAAATGGTTTAATATATACAAAGAGCAAAAAAAAGAAATAGTCAGATATATTAAAATATACAAAATGCGATACTATGCACAGGATATATTATTGTTGTAGATCAATTATAAATATTAATTATTGGTACTGGCTGGCTGTTTAATAATGGGCTATCAATGTTATAACAAGAAAAACCAAAGCATGAGGGTTTTGAGGGAGTTTTGCGTGAAAAATGAATTGCATGTTTTATAGAATAGAAAAATACTTAATTTTCCCATACAGGAACTGATAATTGACTCGAATGTGTCCATTTTATGTCCATTTCTATCTACCGATCAACCACAACATTAAAACCAACTGACAGGTGAAGTGAATAACATGGCTCATCTCGTTTCAGTGGCACCTGTCAAGGGGTGGGATATATTAGGCAGTAAGTGAAAAGTTGGAAGCAGGAAAAATGGGCAAGCATAAGGATCTGAGAGATAGCACCAGGATGCACTATGGGAAGAAGGGAAGTCGGCGGAGGCGGTGTGATGCTCTGGGCAATGTTCTGCTGGGAGACCTTGGGTCCTGGCATTCATGTGGATGTTCCTTTGACACGTATCACCTCCCTAAACATCGTTACAGACCAAGTACACGCCTTCATGGCAACGGTACTCCCTGACTGCAGCGGCCTCTTTCAGCAGGATAATGTACTGCAACAATTGTTCATGAATGGTTTGAGGGACATGTCAAAGAGTTCAAGGCCTCCAAATTCCCCAGATCTCGATCTGATCAAGCATCTCTGGGATGTGCTCGAACAACAAGCCCGATCCATGGAGGCCCCACCTCACAACTTTCAGGACTTAAAGGATCTGCTGCTAACGTCGTGGTGCCAGATACCACAGGTCTTGTGGAGTCCATGCCTCAGATGTTTTGGTGGCACAAGGGGGACCTCCACAATATTAGGCAGGTGGTTTTAATGTTGTAGCTGATCGGTATATATGACTAAGTCGTGCTGACTTGGTTGTTTTTTTCTGATATTGTTTTAAAAACTTCCAATTCCAACTTGTGTGAGTTTTGGCCTATTTCCGAAGTGGTGGAAAGTTGTTGAAAGTCGTCGCTCTCGCCTTGTCATCACTGCAGGACTGTTTTCTGACGATGAGCCCGAGCTGGTACCAGAGTCTGATCAAAGTCCTGCTGAGCCGCTTCCCCCAGAGCTGCCGGCACTTCGACGATAGCGGCGTTCAGTATCTGGTGAGCGGAGGTTTCCCTACCGATTTCATTTTTTTCTTTTTTGTCATCGGGTGCGAAGCGCTCTTCTGCCAAAGAAAAACACAAAAGAGCCGTTGGAGAATCTGTGTTAGAAAGCGATGGTGTGAAACGCGGTAAAAACAAAAAACTTTAAAAAATGGGGATTATCTTAGTTAAGGGAGGGGGCAGTTGTAAGTTCCTTCAGAGTTAAATAAGATCACGGCCTCTCTACCTTGTCACTGAGAAGCTTGGGCATTAACTAAATGAAATTCAAGGACTTTCGAGTACTTTTTCAAGCACAATTTTTTCATTTTCAAACGCAAAACAAATATCAATTTTCAATGTGATCTTTATTATCAAAATCAGGGTTCTTCCCAGGTCCTTGGGGTCCTTGGGGTGCTTGAAGTGCTCGGATTTCATCCTCAGAAATGTGCAAATAAAAAATAACCCCTTTTGTGCTGAAGTGCTTGAAAAGTCCCTGGGGAAAACCAACCTCAATCATTGAAAACCTGTGATATTCCCCCTGGTTTTGTTATTCAAACGTAATAGAAAAACCCTCCAGAATCGCTTTTTTACGACTTAGCTGTATTGTGTAACGGAATGTAGTTGATCCGTACGGGTCGCCCCCCACGGTGTAGCACACATGTGAAACTTTGATTAATTGCAAAATGTAACCATCAAAGTGAAATTCAGTTTTACAAAAGACAAAAGCAGATCAAAAAAATTTTAATGTTATTAAAGGGAGCAATTTTAGCAACTATTAAGCAAAGAAACACGGATAACCAAGTCTATGCGTTTGAGCCACCACCATATATGACTTTCAGCGCAAATAATCCAGTAGGTGTTTTCGCACCGCCAGACCTTTTTCGTCGTTCTAAGAACCTTTGAAGGAGCCTTTTTTTGTGTCCGCCTTGCAGGAACTAGGAACATTCGTAGTTCTTAGAACGCCGTTTTGAGGAACTTTATTAGCTCCGACTGCAGAGCAGGGACGAACTGGCACAAGAGGAATCTTTAGTGACGTGAGTGCACGGATGATTGGTCCAGACATAAGTGCACGGTCCCTCGCCCCTGGCGCACTGAGGACAGTCCGCCCCGGTCGAGTCACATCGCTCTGGGTGGGGACCAGCCCACGTATACTTGGTGGTAATAAAAATGTAAAAAAAAAACAAAACAATAAAAATAAAAAACTGTAAATGTATTTATTTCATTAATTGTATTTTCCGATGTTAATTGAATGTAACAAAAAATCCCCGTGAGAGTCCCGATGTGAGCGCTTGCCTTGCGAAAGTCGGAGCAAACTTTTAAATGACACCTTGTAGATCTAATATGAGTGAAGATTCAGCAGCTGGATTGCTTGTCTATTGCTTCAAATTGGTTTAGGGACAGATTTTGGTGGAATGACAAGGTGAAATAAGTGAACGTTTACAGACTACAGCACAGAACTTGTGCTGAAAGGGGGGAAAAAAGCCCTTGAAGTTTTCTAGTTCTCTGGCGACCTCCCCCAGTTCCTAGCTCCCCTCAGCGAGTCCCCAGAACTCCTGAAATGCCTGTCTGTGGTGGTCTAATCAATGAACGAATGCAAACAAAAGATGGCTAAGGAAAACAAAACAATTTGAAAAAATAAATATAAATATGGTATTCACGGATATAATGTGTTTTAGCAACTATTAATCAGAAATAATGAGGATAAACTATGAATTATGTGACTAAGCCTCGAGTCTAACTGCTGAAAATATGTTACATAAATAATATTTATATTTATGAACATCAACATGTAGTTTTTATGTGTTTTATAATGTGAATAATTTAAAACATTCTTCAAACTTCACATTAAGGGATCCTTAAAGTTTCAAACAGTTGCATATATCGTAGGCCTACTATAACTTGGAAACGTGATTTTTAGCCTCATTTCTGAATCTCACATTAGCCTACCTAGTTTGGTATGTTCTTAATATGGGCTTGAAGATGCCTCAACAATGAACGAGATTAGAATTAATAATTCATTAGTAATTGTCTACTTTTTTACACCACGTTAGAGGGCCCACTAATCAACATCAACTAAATCATTCACATTTATTATTTCATTTCATTTCCGATGAGTCGGCACTAGTGGTCACATTACAAAGCCTTGACTGGAATCTTCATGGACTCTGTGAATGTTAAGCCCTTTCACACATGCGGTCTTTCCCAGCAACGTCCGGAACCGTTCCCGCGTCGGATCATGTTTGAATGGGAGCAGGGCTCGATATTCGGGGAAATCTGTTCCGTCAATATCCCACCTCAAGACCGAGCAACATTTCTGGTAAAGTGCCGGTACCGCTGTCGTTGTGGATGGAAGCGGTAACATAGCCGGAACGCGCACGTGAAATAGCGGTGGAGCCGAAACCGAATACGGTATCTGCAAAGCACAAATAGTGGGTTTTGTACAAATATTTAAAAATACATTTGTGCTCTGGAAGAAAGAAAAAAAAAAAACATTCTGAAGAATGTTGAGTCCGAACCGTCGCGCTCAGCTGCAAAGACACAAAACTGCAACACGTCCAGTCTCTACGGAGACAGGTCTTAATATTCCGGAATTGTATTCTTTATCGAATGCAAAATGCTGCTCCGACCCTAGAAGTGGCTTTTAGAATAGATTTTTAAATATATATAAAACTATGAGACGTTGGGCCGGTCGAGCTCCGCCTGCAAACAAGGACAGTGTGCGTCCAGAGATGCAGACTTCTCTACAAATTCGACCGTCACTCATAACTGTAGCTGGTTTCTTGGTGGAATTACGTTGCCGTTACTGGGGGCGGAGCTAATCGCATTTCTTCATTCACCTCCATGTTTAAAGGAAGAAGGGATGGCGCGCGCCCCGTCGGGTCCCCCCCGCCCCCCCCCATGGGGGACTCCAAAGCGGGGCCCGCTTCAGCGCTCTGTGAGGTTAAAGTGCTACAGAGCAGGTTTCGCGCTCTGTTAACATGAACGACGGTGCGAGGCCGTTGTTCGGTGGAGCGGCTCCAGGAGGCTTCTCGCCACCTATTAACGCTCATCATAATTCCTTCCAGGCTGTTCTGAACCAGAAGTTCACCGACTGCTTCGTGCTGGTTTTCCTCGACGCCCAAGCTGGAAAAACGGTGAGTTGGGATCGTACGATAATGTTGACGGTGAACCTGGCGTCACCTGAACACTTAGGACTATGGACCCTTTCCGTACGACTCCCACGCTTCCATATATAGCGCTTTTTTTTTTTTAGGGTAAGAAAAAGTTACCAAAAAAAAACAAAAACTTCCGCTCAGAGTTTTGCTGACGTCATGGTACTTTAATTCAGTTTTTTAATTCAATCCTCCTTTCAATATTGCGGCATTCATTTACAATGTAATATAAGCAAATAAATCATCAGGTCGCATAGACCCGAAAGGCATTTCTTAGATACTCTTCTTTTTCAAATTTGACACAAAAGCTGTTTGATACAAAAACAACAGTGATGGAAAGAAAAGAGAAACCCAAAGAGCAAATAACGAAAAAAAACTAAAAAGACACTTTGACACTTTAATTCCGACGTTGGAGATATAACGTAAATATTCTTTCTTAACCTTTCTGTAAATTGTGATGTTTTTTGAGCAGCGATGGACAGTAATGATGTACAAATACTTTTTTCAAACTGTGACTCAGAATATTTTTTAAGTAACTGTTCTTGTAAGTATGTGCCGTTTTTACTTCCTCTAAATTTCCACCACATACTTTTTTTTTTTTTAGAAAGAAACACAGAATTATTTCTGAAATACTTACATTTCCGTCGTCTGCAGTTTCTTCACGGACGGTTGATATTAATTCCTCTTTCTTTTAAAGGATTCGTTTGTTGAGTTTCTCAGATGGAGGGTGGTCATAATTGTACTGTGGGCCCTGTGACGTACATAGGGGCCATCACAGACCCAAATATGTACAGTATGTGCAAAAGCACTGAAAGAGTGAGTTTTTCAAAATAGGTCCCCTTTAACAAAAAATGTAAATCTGTATATATTTGCACATATTTGTACATTTCTACTCCTATGCTGTTTATTTTAACTGTACATGTATGTCCAGTGTATGCATGAGTATTCATCTGTAGAAAAAAGCACAGTCGCACTTCATACTGTATTATAGGCTGGATATGATAAGTACTTACTTTTAATACTTTAAGTACATATAAGAACGAGTACTCAGCTACTTTAACTCAAGTAGAAATGTCAGCGTGGTACTCAGCATTACGTCTCTTCTCAGAGCCTCAAAGTGGTGTTCCGGGAGCCTCTGCCGGCTCAGCCGCAGCCGAGCAGCAGCCCCCCACCGCAGCTGGTGTCCATGTACCACCACCTGGAGTCGGTCATCAACACGGCCTGCTACAACCTCTGGACGGGCCTGCTGTAGGACCGCCCTCCGACCCGGATGTGCCGTACCCGACTCAAACCCCCCCGGTGTCCCCGTGAAACCGAACCGTTAAAAGCACAGCGGCGCTTCTCTTTAAAAAATGAATCCCCTTAATACTTGAATGATTGTTCAAGCACTGAATTCACTCAGCAGTTGGGACTTTCAGCAGTGTGTGTTAATTGTCTCTTTTTTTTTTTTTTTTTAATGCAATTGTGCATTTAGCCTCATGAGCGGCGTTTTGGCTGACTTTGGGGCTCGGGTCAGTTTTTTTAACTTGCTGTGTCGCAGTGGGAGAACCACCCCCCCCCAACAAAACAAAACTGCACCACCGAACCATGCACCACGGCAGATATACGCTGTATGCAATCTCAATCTGTTGTAAATATGCAGAGCTTTGCACACACAGAGAGAGAGAGAGAGAGAGAGAGAGAGAGAGAGAGAGAGAGAGAGAGAGAGAGAGAGAGAGAGAGAGAGAGAGAGAGAGAGAGAGAGAGAGAGAGAGAGAGAGAGAGAGAGAGAGAGAGAGAGAGAGAGAGAGAGAGAGAGAGAGAGAGAGAGAGAGAACTGAACCCTGCCGCCTGCAGCCCAAGTGCATTTCAGTCAGAAACGACGATGTAAATATCTTAAACCTCGGTATTTTGTAGCACAGCTGCATGAGACCTGGTCGGCAACTGTCAAGCGACTGGGAAGCCTTCATTTCAGAAATCGTACTCCAGTTACAGTATGTCAGTGTTGATCGGATTGATTTACTTCTAAATCTGATTCTAAAAGTAATGGGTTTTTTTTTTCCACGTTTATTTTTATTTCATAGTTAACGGTGATGCTGCCAATCAGTAGACGTTTGTGTTTTTTTTACCTCAATCCAACCATTGACCAGGTGTCTTCCTGAGCGTTTCCCAACTTTCCATTTAAGTGGCACGGGGGTAAAAAAAAAAAAAAAAAATGTACATAGAAATTCTAAAAGCACTCGCGAACGTAATGCCCCAAACGTAAGGCCACCGAAATCGATCCTGCCCTCGCAAATCGAGTATGTTATTTCATAAATGTGACCTGAGGGAAAAACAAAGACGGCTACAATGGTCATGCGTCGAGGGGCCGCACCCGGGGGGCGAATCTCTCCCCCAACACGCGATGGCCGCTGAACGCGAAAATGGGATTTATGGATCGGCGGCGTTTCCGGATGAGCGGAAAATAAGGATAGGTGTTTCATTCACGCAAAAAAATATATATATCACACATCAAGTGCACAACAATTTACGGTGCCATCCGAGAGCCGCCCTTTTAAAGCTAAAAGGGAGGCTGAGATGTCCGCACTGCCATATCAACCATATCTCCAGCCTCCAAGTGCCTTTCGCCGTTTGCTCCCCCCCGCCCCCGCTTTGCGCCATGGCATCGGCTTTACATCGTTTATCATCTCCGTAAACGCCTACTCGGTCGATTCAATGACGAAAAAGTGCCTGTGTCATTCCGAGAGGGTGACAAACTTCAGAAGACAGTCGCGGCTCACTGATCGATCGGCTGCTTTAATTAGCGTCACTCACCGGAGGTGGGTTTGTTTTTGTGTTGGTGCGTTTTGACGGTGAACACGACAACTGAATTGATGTTTCATTTGGTCGAGCATTGCTGGTCATCAGTCGTTTTGTTTACAGAATGGAAGTCAGGTTGGAGAGGAGAAACCCAGCGTTAACCACTGTTATGAACATTTTAATACCAGTAAGAATGAAGTGAAATCGCTCGTAAAAAAAAAACAAAAACGAAAAACTCACGTTAGTCCACGTTTTCATTGAAACGAAACCAAATAATATGAAGTTTTCTTATTTCATAACAGGATGCAGAATGTGAAGTGAATCTAGAACTATGTCATTCATGTCCAAGTGAGGATTCCATGGTTTATTTGTGAAACACTGAATATGGGTCGTCAATGTCATCATCAAGGTGAACCGCGTGAGTTATCACCCCTCGGCATTTAATTCAATATCACACTGTATGTAATTGGGACTATTTAATGTATGTATATAGAGATTTTTTTTGTCTTGGTTTAATAATCCTGATTAAAAAAATAAAAAATACAATGGCTTGAACTTTTGCCCCCGTCATACTGCTTTTCAGGCACGGTGAGAAGCTGCTGCAGAGTGGGAAGGTTCCCGATAGTCAAGCGGTCAGCGAGGTTTCACTATTAACTTCTTGCAGGGTTCTTGAAGTGCTTGAATTTTGTCCCGGAACACCTTAAAAATAGCCACTTTTGCGCTGAAGTGCTTAGAGAAAAAAAAACAAAAAAAACAATCATTGAAAACCTGTGATATTCCCCCGGGTTTTGTTTTCCAAACCGTAACTACAAAATTTTCCCAGAATTGCTTTTACAACAGAAGTCAGATAAATATCAATTTATAATAGTGGATGACAATCAGATTATAGATATTTTATTACATTTTCATTTTACAAAGATCACATTGAAAAGTGGTCAAATTTGTCTTCCTTAAAATTATAAAAATAGTGCTTAAAAAGTACTTAAAAGGCCTTGAGTTTCGTTTATAATGCCAGAATGAACCACAACTGTAATTGAAAGGCCCAGGTTGAAAAATGGCAACATCGGCATTTTTTCGGATCACCCCCCCGGGGCTACGACTACTTCCGTGTCCAGTAATCCCTCAGCCAGCCGAGGCTTTCATCTGTGGACCCTGGAGTGACGAAACATCTCAGTCAAAGACAGAAAGTATAGTTTCAGTCCGAACGTCACTCCCTCTATAACGTAACTCACGCAGCGGCTTGTATTCGCAGCCGATGTAGCCCTGGTAGCCCTGCTCCTCCAGGGCGCTGAAGAGGTACGAGAAGTCCAGTTCCCCGGCCACGCCCGGCTCGTTGCGTCCCGGGACCTGAGCGATCTGGATGTGGCCTGGAACCCAAACGGACCATGCGCTGCTCAAACACTGCGCGGCTCGTAACGACACGTTTGTAGAGGTGTGAGTGCCAAAATAGTCCATTGGCCAAAATGGCAATTTATTCAACCACAAAATTGAAGGTGAGAATACATTAAAGCGGGAGGCGTTTTCGTCAAAATGGCCGGCCCCCTCGCTAGATAAGGTCCAATCAAAGTTCACTGGCGGCTTTGTTTGCCACCAGTGTACTTTGCCCTGAAAGTTGGTATTTGTTGTTTTAGCTAATCTATTTAAATCGATGTGAAACGTACAAAGATTGTACTTACCTATCAGGGGGAAATACTTCTGTATGTTCTGCGTCAGGTTGCCGTCCATTATCTGCCAGTGAAAAACATCCTGAAACGGTTTGATAAGAGACGAGTTAGTTCTCGTCCCTTTATCTTTCTATTTGTGAGGTCTGTTAAGGACTAAATGTGCATTTTGCCAAAGTACCAACCATTTGCAACATGATGTTGGGCCTCCCCACCTTCTCCAGAATCGTGGCCGCTAATTGCGAAGCAGAGGGTAATAATCAGCAATAACAATTTAATTATTTATGGTTATTGTGTGGTGCATTGTATTAATAATGCAGAGCCAATCATGAACCCAGACACTTAGAGCGTGACGCACTCAAGCCTGTCCTTTCTTCGCTGTTGCACTTCTGAGAGTCAGACGCGTTACCACGTCACAAGACGCTCCCCAACCCCAGCTGGTAGAAACTGCGTCGGAGAGTTCTCCGATGGCGTCTCCAATTTGGGGGAAAATGGTTGGCGCTCGGCCTTACCGTGATGAGGGGAGTCGAGGAAATATCTGGCGTCCGTAATCCTTGTGTTGATCGGTTCGATCAAACCCGTGATTCCCTCCTGGAATATCACAAACGTTTTGTTGGAAAAAATACATTTAAATATAAAAAAAACCCCAAAAAAACAATGGTTATTGCCTTGTTCCGCAGTAATGTTACATAGTTAAAGCATTTGGTTTTCAACCCTGGTACGCGACAGTATATGCAGTTTTATTATAAATGGATGCAAACTTGCACAATTTTTTCAAAATGTCAATTGTTGATACAGAGGTTGGCCGTTTTGTTTTTTTTATTTAACGCTCATTTCATATTGCAATTTTTTGGTTTATTTTAGGATTACTTTCATTATTTATTGATAATCTTTAGGTTAATTTGTTTATTGCTAACTTTTTGGTTTACTGCATATTGTCAATTTTCCTATTTCTTTTCTATTACCTTATTACATTTGCGAGTTTCCATAACACAATTTCCCTCCAGGGATGAATGACGTATCTACGTGGCCGTCTAAGTGGATATTTTAAGTAGATAGATGAAGTAGATAATCTATTTTGGTATTCCTATTTGTTCATTTTGATTAATATCAAACTACAGGTTTACGTTAAGTATTCATATACTGAAAAGTATGTTCTAGTTATTAGTTTTAATTGGATCATTCATTAAGCGTTAAGTGCCTCTTAATACTAGTGCCAATCATAATATAATTCTTTAATCCAACCCGTCTGAACTATAATCATAACAATAACTTTAATTTATTCATTTGCTGACTGCTCCACAGGGTTTCTGAGAATTCCACGCCAACTCGTCGAAAAAAAAAACAACCCAGAAAACACACAAGTGTCCAAATCCTGTTTGCTCCTCGGTCGTCTACCTTTGAGAGGACGTCGGCGGCGTACTTCAGGTTTTGTATGAAGACCCTCTCCATCTCCATGGCGACCGAGGCTCTTTTTGACCCCACGGGAACCCGACCCGCCATCAGGTGGATCCTGAGGGCGTCACACAAAGTGGAATTTGGACAATTTTGGACGCACTGCAGGTGGTTAGGGTTCGGTTAGGGGTTAGGGTTGGTAAGGGTTAGGTTCTACTACTAGACTTTAAAAATCAAATGATGTACCGAAAATATTGTAAGAGAACACAACTAGAATCACGTGCACAACCTTCTGCTTAGTTTGGGATAAAACAACTTTAACTGACTTCAATTTACTCGCTTTCTACAAGGGAGAAAAGCAGACTTTTGATGCCCTCCATTTGGAAAGAAGACCTTTCAAGGCTTCTGAACTCATTTTAGGAAGACGTTTTGTAGACTACAGGATCATTTATAGAACAAGATTTTTTTTAATTATATCATGTTAAATGATCTCATCACTGGAGGTTTTTTTGGGTTTTTTTTTCAAACCTAGGTGAGTGTATGTGTATATGTCGTCCATTAGTCCTCTCTTCAAAGCCCATTCTAACATTCCATTCCTTCCTCTGGACTCCCGTGGACAAACAACACTCTCATTGTACATTAAGTTATAGCGGTTTTCCTGCTGTAACTTCCCCTGTTGTCATAGAAGTAAAATCCTCCATTTATCGCTCGACTGGAGTAAGCTACTGCACAAGTGTTCTGTCGCCATTTGCAAAATTCTACTTTACAGACTAGAGACTAGTCTGCGCCTTGCCGGGAAATACGTGTTCCAGTGCATCACTTCCGGGAGGCTTTAACTTTTCCGGAGCCTCACCTCTTGCAGTCCAGGGCCTTGGCGTAACTCAGGGCCAGGTCCAGGCCCTGCTTGAACTCCGCCTCGCGCCCAGGGACCGCTGCGAGGCCCAGGTCCCCGGCCTCCACATCACCTGCCATCATCAAGCATCATATCCTCACTCCACCATGATCTCCCCTTTCACGTTAGGATTCAACAGGCGTAATTATCCTTTGAAAACCAAAGCCAAGATTTTCTGAGAGTCATGCCATCATAGTGAGATTCATACAAAAAACACAATTTATCACAGTAATGAAATAAAAAAATCTTAAAAGTTTTGATAGAAGCCAATAAAGGTCAAATAAATAATATAACATAAGTAAATGAAAATATTGAACTAATTATTATACAATTAATAATTATAAAATAAATTACTTTTGATTTTATTATTATTATTGTCTGTTTTGATCAGACTTAAGCTTTTTATTTTTTTTATTTTATACTAACCATCTGTTGTAAAACACACCAAACCTGCATCAGAACAAATTCCTAGTATATGTAAATGTACCTGGCAGTACTATAAACTGATTTGGGCTCTGATATGATACATTTTTTTCACCTATTGGTGGTTGTGTTTGTTTGAAACTTCATACTACATATGCCCTCGCCTGTACGATTTCAACAACTTTTAAAAATATTCTGCTAATCAATGCAATCTGCATTTTTTTCCATTATAGTTACTAAGTATTCCATGAGTATATTTCTGTGCGAGGGATGGGGCGCATTTGATAACCCTGCTTGCAATTCATGCCTGTCCATCATCATCAATGATCTTCAACCGGTGGAAATTTGTCTTTTCTGTGAGTTATAAGGTCAAAGTTCTACTCCATTTCAGCCAGTACCATTGTTACATAATGTTTTGTTTCTTTTAGAAGGAATTCCTTCACTTTTGACTTATTTAAACTACTTCTGGAAATGCGAATGCTGAATCCAACAGCTATAATTAAAAGCCAAATTCACAAAAGAAACACTACCAAGACTGCAAAATCTGGAAGGATTGAGAGCATCTAAAATCAGATTAATAACCACTGATCTGTGGGTGTCATCTTTTAAAGGGGACTTATTATGCTCCTTTTCAACAGGTTAATATAGGTCTCTGAGGTCCCCCAAAACATGTCTGAAGTTTTTTTTGCTGAAAATACCAGATTATGCATTAAATGAAAATGCTGCTGCTCCCCAAGCCCACTCCAGAACTGCTTGCCCCAGCTCTGTGAGCCAGTTGTATGAGGTACATAAACGTACACCCATCTCACCTATCAGTCCATCAGGTTCGGTTTCTGAACAAATTTGAGGTGAGAGATAAACAATCCAGTTGCTGAATCTCCACTCATATTATGGTATGGTCACACCGCCGGTGTACATGCGCTACAAAGTGACAGGCTGAGATGCATTTCAAACGGAGCGTGGCCTCATCCAGCTGCAGGGGGCGGAGCGACGACCGCCCACGAGCCGACAGCTTTATGGCGACAGAAGCTGAGCAGTTTTCAACTTTATGCAAATGGGCAGCGCCGGGCAACAGACAATAGGAGGCGAGATACAGTCTCAATGGCGCTGATTCTTCACTCGTCACTTAAACTAATCGCTAAAATAAGGAACATGTCTCTCCAATAAGGTCTATTCTTTATTTTAGGGGATGGATGGCAGGATAATTCAGGTTTTTTTACCAAGAGGTCAATCGTTTTGCGAAGTAAACAGCTCCTATTTCAATAAATAAATGAAGTATATGTGGCACCGTCTATCAATATAATGTATATCAAATATGGAAAGGGAGAGATGTTTAAAATGCTTGGCGTGCCCACAACAGCCGGTCGACTTTGAGCGGACACGCCCACAAACACGAGGTGCACAAAAGCCCCGTCGCCAGCGGTGTGACTGTACGGCGATGAGATGAGAACTGCTTGGCTTCGCGCTGAAGCCCCGTTACCGGCCTTTTGTTTCACTCAATTAGTAAATGTCGGAAAAATAAAATAAATACACCTACAATAAAAACACTTGTTGGTTTTGCTTGGCGGAATGCACAGCGGATCATGCGGCACAGTCTATCTAACGCACCCTTTAAAAATAACCCAGCAGAATCATTTTTTAAATACTTAGATTTCCCTCGCCTGCAGTTTTGTCATGGACAGTTGGTATTAATTGCCCTTTCTTTTAGTATATTTGTGCCGGTCTCTGCAGCCAACAGAGCACTTCCTGGCAGCGCTTGGCGTTCTCAAGCCGTGGGTGGAGTTACTCCGATGGGGAGCGTTCTAATTCTAATCCGAACAACTGTTGAATCACCTGTTCAATGACAGCGCATAGAAGAAGACGACTGGGTTGTCTTATTTCACAGTGTGTGTTAGTCGGCCCATCAGAGACCCAAATGAATGTGCACAAGCACCGAAAAAGTGCCTTTTTTAATAATAGGTTCCCTTGAAGTGCCTGGATGCAGACAAAGGGAAATGATCAAATTGTTTTGATGACGTTACCTGATGACGGTTTGACGAGATATGGGGCCCAACCTGTGACATGACAATACAGGTTCTCCTTACTTAATGACCAAGTTCCGTTCCTAGGACCAGGTCGTTAAGCGAGGAACCATGTTATTTCACGGTAAGGGGGCGTGGCCATTGCAAACGCTAGTGTAGTGAATACTGACAGACGGCGGAACGAGACTGAGAACAGTGATGCGATGAGATATATAGCAAATATAGTGTATATAAGTATAGTGTATGTGTATATGTACAGCTCTCCGACCAGTCTGTATTGTACTGGTCGGAGAGCTGGTCCTAAGTCCGATCGGTCATTAAGCGGGTATGTCGTTAAGTGAGGAGTACCTGTATATTGTACTCGGGCGTTTGCAGATATCAACAGAGTCGCGTTGAATTACACTCGCGCTTTCTCAGGCGCATTTAAGCACGAGTGGCATAGGACCCTTTCGCGTGAAATGAATTGCATTAACCCCACCTGGAGGAGTGTTGATGAGCACCACCTCCACGCCGGCGTCCCGCCTGGCCCGCCGGAGACGCTCCACCTCGGTGTCGTAGGGCCACGCCGCCTCCACGGCCCGGAAGCCGGCGGAGGCGGCGGCGTGGATGCGGTGCGTGAAATCCGGCAGCTCGGCGAACAGCCAGGAGACATTGGCGCAGAACCTCAGAGGAGCCATGGCGGCGTGGGAGTTCACTCACCTGGGCCCCGGGAGCCCCCCGCCTGGACCACCTGACCGCCTGGACCACGTGACCGCCTGGACCACCTGACCGCCTGGACCACGTGACCGCCTGGACCACCTGACCGCCTGGACCACGTGACCCGGAGCGCAAACGCGCGCGGTTGTTTTCGTCACGTGACCCCGGAGACGCTTCCGGGTCCCAGGGTCCGCGCGCTCGTGCGACGTGTTGTCGGGACCTTCCTGAAGGTTCGAGGAACCATAGATAAAACAAATCCATGATCCAAAACGGCCGTTGCAGATGAACTTTTTTCTCTTGTTTCGGCTTTTTTTATATTTTTTAAACCCTTTGTGTTCATGTATGGTGTAATTAATCCCACCGCGGTTATGTTTCTGGTTACATTTACATTTAGTCATTTAGCAGACGCTTTTATCCAACGCGACCTACAAGGGAGAATAACAGAATAATAAGCAGAATAATTCTGCTTTTCAAAGTACAGTAAAGTGGCGAATTGTCGATAAAACACAAATGTACATTTGAAAATCTATTTTGGATAAAGCCTCTGACGATTCATGTTCTGTATTTTATTTATTTAGTCTTATACCGTTTTTCTAGCAGGTTGACCCACTCAAAATATGTGATTGACACCTTTCCCATTGCCAGGAAAAATGCCGTTTTTTGTTTTGTTTTTTCCCGGCGCGTCACATCCGACGTCACGAGCCGTGTCATGGTGCAAGTGTGATTGGGAACAAAACAGCAGAGGAGACAGCAACTTCAACAAACGACGACATAAAACTGTAAAACTTGGTATTTTGAGCCGTTCCAAAGAATCGTATTGTTGGTGATCGCCCCGACCCTAAAGTAGAAGCAGCGCGGAGCATGAAGGGCCGGTGCGCGTACCGTTCCTTTCGGCAGCGTGGAGCGCGGGGGTTCTCCGCTGTGGTCTGCACGGTGCGATCCCCACACTCACAGCCTTTCACCGCCCCGTGCGGAAAAAAAAGTCAATAACTTCCGATTTTGATTTTGGATTCTAAATGGGACATGAAACGATGGAATGATACACGTATATTCCTGACTATTTATCCGCCAGCGGACAGTGCCACGGCGTCGGTAAAGGGGCAAAAATTAGCGTGTTGACCCGGGTGTCCTGTTTCTATCAGTGCCAATCGTAGATGGAGCCTATTAAAACCTGTGTCTATTGCCAGGTCATTTGGCAGGCTAGTTGTTTCCCTCTGTAGCCTTGTATTGAGCTACAGTGTAACACAATTACAGTAGCAGGCGGCCCATCGCTAGCTCACACAGGGATGAAATCGGCATTGACCTTTTCGTCTCAATCTGGGTAAGTAATAATAATAATTTTTAAAAATCCCATAAATTGTTCATTTATTTGAGGACAACATGGGGTGGGTTAGAGTGGTCTTGGTTTTGTTTGATATACTATTTAAAATGCATGCTCTTGGAGAGCAATAGGCAAACGTTGATAGTTGTACAGTATTCCTTTAAGATCTGTAGTCGTTGTAGGCCATACTTTGTACAACAAAACAATGTTTGGAGCCAGCAAACACCTAACAGTACAAAATGAGCCCTATAATAGCTTGGTTGGTTCTTGCTGTAAAATGAAAAAGGCTGAGTGAACTGTTAAAGAAATCAACCATTGATAAAAACATACACTCATGGTCGACTTTATTTGTGAGACAAACAGCCTGTTCCTCCAAGCTGCAGCTCAACGATATGGAAGATGCAGACGTAATGAAGAGGGTTTCGTTTTGGTGGCCTCTTGGGACCTTTTCAAATGGTTAGACAGAGAATGTTGTGCTAAACAAACCAACCTAACCACCTCCAGTGAGTGTCAGTTCAATGTTTAACAAAACAGCTTGTTAATGTGAAAGGTCGGAGAAGGTTTCAAACAGCAGCTGTTTACAACAGCGGGGTGCAGAAGAGCAATATATCCACGCAGAACACGTCGAACGTTGAAGCAGGTGGACAGAGGAACAGAAGTTGAAGACCACATGGGGTTCCAGGCCTGGCTGCGAATACCGGAAAGATCGCCTGGGTGACTAAATGCCTGAATGAAATATGCCTCCTAGTCTTCACTAATCTCAATTTTTGCTGCAGCGTGGAGATGCCAGTTTCAGCATTTGGCACAGACATTGTGACTTGATGGGTCCATCCTTGGATCCGTACAAATATTATCTTGGCACACATTAGACACCTTAATAGCAATCAAGCAGAATTTGAATTAGTGATAAGTTTGGCTCTTTTTGTAGATTCGACTCTTACGAGTGACTCCGATTAGTTCAATTTTCAGACTCTTCCTTCGTTTGCTTAAGTAGGTGTAACAAGTCAGAAGAGTCGATTGAGAGCTGAGTTATGAATATAATTCTCACCAGAATCATTTTATTCTGTCAAAATTATTTATTTATGAAGAATGCAAAGTGTAAATCAGTCGCATTCAATAGGAATTATGGCAAATGCCTTCACCCTTTTTTAACATTAATTTAATACTCCGTGATTATTTTCAAGAGTAGAAGAGTTGTTGCGGGTTTTGAAGTGCCGGGGTGATTCAGGGCTCTGTGTTATTTTCGTTTAACAGTGGACTGTCAATGAATGCCCGTGTGTCTGGATGCAGTTACAGAGTCACAAACAAACACCTCTTTTGCCAGAGTGAATCAGGACTCCTGAATCATTCAAAAGATTTTTTTGCCACGAACCAATCGCTAACAGATCTTGAATCGCTACAGGAAGCAGCTCATACACTAACGGAACAACAACAGACGCACAGAGGCTCTGACAAAAGCCCATGAGCCTTAGCCACCCACTGTTTTTCACGGCCTGAGACACTCCGAGAATGAAGCCTTGAAGAGGAACATTTCTAACACTTTTGTCCGCAGTCCCCAGCTACTGCATTGCAAGCAGATGTATGCACGGAGTTTGTTTGTGTGGAGCAAAGATTTGAATATGATTTTTTTTTTAACCTGTGCTGTCAGCATGCTGGGCATACAACAGAGTATTTGTGCCATTGCATCCAGGACAGAGTTTGTGTGCAAGTGGAGTTCAAGTTCTCATCCTGCAATGCAACTCTTTATTAATTCTTAAATAATCAAGAACTGCTGCAATAACTCTGTCCTGTGGACGACCTGCAGAATGACAAGAGCACAGTTTTTGGTTATAGAGAACCACCACCAACCCCCCTCTTTGGACTATTTATCATGTTTGGGTCTATAAACAACTGATCACTACCCTAAGAGGGGAAGAATCACCACGGGTGAGACAAATAAACATAGAAACAAACAACATTTACACAAAAACATAAAGATTGGACGACATGTATTGAAAAACAATTAATTAGGTCCAGGAAAACTGGAACTACAACTGGTCATGTCGCCTCTTCCTGTCATAGTTATGGCGGTAAATGAGGGAGAAAAGGAGAGGATTGCAACCACGAGGGTGCTGGGGTGCACTCGAAGCAGGTGTGGTGGTGTGTGCATGTGTGATGGGACCGCCTGTATGTTCCACCGGTGAGTGTACATGTCTTCGCCCCATTGGTACTGGTGTATAAGGTCTGTATTATGTCGTGGCGCCTTCAAGCAGCGGAAAGGGACCTGAAGCCCCCCGAACTCCGCAGTCTTGTAGACACCCTACGGCCACAAAAGACCCCCGCGCCCCCAGAGAAGCCAGTAGGCCGGTGAGCAACCCCCAAGCCCAAACTAAGCATTACCCAGTCCCAGGGAGCACGAGGAGAACCCGCACCCAGGGGCGCACACATAGAACCAACCCCCAGGTGCAGGCACAAGACGCAGCTGCAGGCACAGAAACCAGGCCACGGACGCAAGGCATGGAACGCAGGCAGATATACAAGCCCTCCACCACCCCCAGCACCCGGGGCGCCCGCCGCAGAGAAGCCGTGCAGCAGAAGCAAAAGGCCAATAGCCACCCCCTACACCCCAACCCACACCCACAGCGACAAGCAGCGCCCCCGGGGGCCCCGGAAGGCACGCAGCACATCTTAAGCCAAAGCTGAAGAGTTGCATTTGATAATGGAAAGCATCAATGAATTGGTGGTGTCCAAAGGACTGAGGATCCTGCTGTCACAGAAAAACCTTGAAAAACCGTATTTTCTGTTTGCAAATCACTGGGGGTCTTGGGGCGCATGCGTGACTCACAACTCAGAGATCTCGTGGCAAAACAAGATTTTGAGAGTCTTGACTCATGGCTCATGGATCTCGTTCGTGATCCGGTCTTCTGTGTGAGGCATATGCATGACTTGTGACTCAGGGCTCTCGGCTGTTTTCTCTGAGTCTTGAGATTTGATACCAAGTCACGAGCGAAGACTCTTTTGTCATTTTAAATTGTTTTTTGTTTGCTTTTTCTTTTGCTTGCTACAAACAAACTTTTGCTTGTTGCTGACTATGTGCCTTCCTTTATGGTCCACCATTTCTCAAATCGACGCTTACAAGATGGTCACAAGCTGATTCCATCAACATAGTGTTTTGAATCAATCTGGTTTTGTTTACTGTAAATACACCTTATATACTGTACATGAACCTGATGTTATATGTGACCAAATAAACAGGGTTAAAATTTAAGGACATTATTTACTTCAAACAAGCGCAAACAATGGAGGCAGCTGACCACACCTATTGTTTTTTTAATGTTTGCATATATTTTTTTCTTTACAAAGAAGGTGTGAAGGTTTATTTGAAGCCCAAAAGGTCACAGCAAAGGTAGAACACCTATTCAAACGAGCCGCTGAACTTTTACATTCACGGGCCATTCCTTCCATTCCTACCGCCGAGCTCTGTTATCGCTGAGGAAACAGGTGGGCTGACTTAGTATTTAATACATTCAAATGCTCACATTGTTGCGCAGCAGATAATTGGTGTTTGGGTGGAGGTTCTGTCATTTTCTTTTACATGGCAACCTACTTCTGAAAGCGAGAGACAGAGACCTTTGAACACTCCCTATCTCGTCTTAGTGACTGCTACTCTGCCTGTAACTTCATTCATTGGGACAAGGATAAAACCACTCTCTTGCCCAGCTGTAATTCCCGAGTGGAATGTCACTTTACCCAATGGCTCAATATCGTTGCCTTTATCAGATATTAGACATAAACCAGGATTTCAGTGGGGAGGCACAGTCACAGTTCATGCTGAGTACTTTTCCTATGCGTTCATGTATAATGTGTCGTAGCCTCCTGCAGTGTCCCTGCCATTTGTACTGTAGGACTCGACTCTCAGGGCGGCCAACAATTGGCAACCCATGTTGCACTGGACCAATATTAAAACACAACATTGTACATTGAATACAGATGCAGTCTCCACTATGCTGAACCACCCGTTCTATCTACCTTCATCAAGTATATAGTACAGTAGAGACAATCTGCAACATGGCCTTCCCTGCTCTCTATAATATTTTGATTTTTGAAGGACTCTAATGCCGGTGTGCTGCAGCCAAGATTCAAGATTCAAGATTTTTATTTGTCACATACATATACATACTTCCATACATATATGCAGTGAAATGTAATGTGATGTGTAATGTGTAATGTGTAATGTGATGTCCTGCGGACACTTCTGCAAATAAGTGTTGCAGAATAGTATTGCACTGCAGGAGTGTGTGATATTTAACTTCTCTGTTCCCCTTGGGGAGAGGGAGAATTTTGAAAACTTTTTCAAACCAAAACGGCTTCTCTATGTTTGGCCATCTCTGGCCAGCCTGTTGCAGTAGCCTTGGTCAACGTTGTTTGCTTTTTTGTGTTTACTTGTGTATATATAGGGCTTTTCTATTCTGGTAAAACACACCATACGGAAGCTTTTTTTCCACGGTAATATGGAGACTGTGCGGCTCAACAAATTTTTAACTTTTGTTGTGCCGGGTTGCTATGCCAACCGGTGTGGTGGTATTGTTTACCTCCAGGAAGAGCTGATTGCGCTCTCCAAGCCTACACTGCTGCCCGGAGCGAGACTCCAAATCCCTGACAAGTTGAGGAGAAGACGTCGAAGATGCCGTTAGGGTCAAACGGAGAGCCAGGAGGTCGAGATACAAACCATTTCTTCCCTCGATAGTCATGGGGGATGTGAGGTCCCTGGTGAATAAGATGGACGAGCTCGGAGCGCTGACGTGGACACAGTGGGAATATCGGGAATGCAGTATTATCTGGTTCACCGAGACGTGGCTGCAGGAACATATTCCGGACGCTAACGCCACCGTCCCTGGTTTTCAGACGGTACGGGCTGACAGAGATTGCAGACGGAGCGATAAGAAGAAAGGAGGGAGATCACTGTGTATGTGAACAACCGATGGTGTAATCCTGGACATGTTACCATGAAGGAGAGTTTCTGTAGCCCACACATCGAACTGTTAGCCGTGAGTTTTCCTCCATATCTGCTGAGGGAGTTCACATGCGGCATCAGTATTGCTGTTTATATCCCACCATCAGCTGTTGCAAATGTGGCGTGTGACATCATCAGCTCAGTCATTGCCAGACTACAAACAAAACACCCAAATGCATTCACAGCAGTTTCTAGAGACTTTAACTACACCCCTCTCTCTGCTACACTTCCAACTTTTCAACAATTTGTCAACTGCCCCACCAGAGAAAATTAAACACTGGACTTATTTTATGCAATTTGCGGGATGCGTACAGCTCCACTGCCACCCCCGCCTCCCCTTGGCAGATCATATCATAATGTGGTATTTCTCACCCCCACCTACACACCCATTGTTCAGCAGCAAACTGTGACCACAAGGATTGTGAGGAAGTTGTCACAGGAAGCAAATGAGACCCTTCAGAGGTGTTTTGAGGCCACAGACTTGGACGTACTCTGTGAGTCCCATGGATATGACATCAACTCCATGACTGACTGTATAACAGAGTACATCAACTTCTGTTCGGATTACACCATCCCCTCAGGATAGTGCAATGTTTCTGCAATAGCAACCCCTGGATCACCAGCGACCTGAACGAGCTGCTGAATAAGAAGAAGAGAGCCTTCAGGGACGGGGATAGGGAATTACTGAGTAGTGTGCAGAAGGAGCTGAAAGTGATACTGAGGGAGAGCTAGGAGGCATATGGGCAAAAGCTGGAGAGCAAGCTCCAGCAAAACAACATGCGGGATGTGTGGTCAGGTATAAAAAACATCACAGGCTTCAAGGTGAAGGGGGATCAGGCTGAGGGAAGCCTTGACATAGCCAATGAGTTGAACTTGTTCTTTAACAGGTTCAGCACAGGACCCTCAGCTGCCTTCTCCCCTAGCCCCAGCCACACAGACCCCACACCCTCCCTGCCCCCAGAGCGGCCTCCCTCTCGTGCCTCCCCTCACCCCCCAACCCCCACCACTGACTTCAATACAGCCCCATCAACACCTCCCCCTGCATCAAGAAACAAGGAGCCCACCTCTACCACCCACCTGTCTGTTTCCTGTAGTCAGGTGAAGAGGCAGCTGGAGAGACTGCACCAGAACAAGGCTGCGGGTCCGGATGGTATCAGCCCCAGGGTCCTGAAGGTCTGCGCGGACCAGCTATGTGGGATTCTACAGAACTTCTTTAACCTCAGCCTGAGCCAGGAGAAGGTTCCAGTGTTGTGAAAGACACCCTGTCTTGTTCCACTACCTAAGAAGCCTAACAAGACCTCCCGTCTGCCCTCAATGACTACAGCCTTTCTGTTGCCTCAACATCACACATCATACATCATGAAAGTCCTGGAGAGACTGATATTGGCCCATCTTACACCTCATGTGAGCACCTCTCCGGACTCACTGCAGTTTGCCTACCGCCCCAAGGTTGGGGTTGAAGACGCCATCATCTACCTGCTTGAGCGAGCCCACTCTCACCTTAAAGCAGGCGGCACTGTGAGGATCACTTTTTTTGATTTCTCCAGTGCTTTCAACACGATCCAGCCTGCACTGCTGCGAGAGAAGATCCAAAAGATGAAGCTGGACGCCTCCACAACCTCCTGGATTATTGACTACCTGACAGACAGACCACAGTTTGTGCGGCTGAGGGAATGTGTGTGTGTGTGAGCGGGTGGTTAGCTAGACAGGAGCACCTCAGCGGACTGTACTCTCACCCTTCCTCTTCACCCTGTATACCTCAGACTTCCAAAACAACTCGGAGTCCTGTCATCTGCAGAAATTTTCGGATGACTCTGCAGTTGTGGGCTATCACTGGTGGACAGGAGACTGAGCACAGGGAACTGGTGGACCGCTTTGTAGCATGGTGTGGAAACAACCACCTCCTCTTAAATGCAACCAAGATGAAGGAGGTGGTTGTGAATTTCAGGCGGACCAGGAGTAAGCCGAACACTATTTCCATCCTGGGAGAAGAGGTGAACATTGTGGAGGGTTAAAGGTACCTTGGCATTCACCTGGACAGCAGACTGGACTGGAAATGCAACACTGAGGCTGTCTACAGGAAGGGACAGAGCAGACTCTATTTCTTGAGGAAGCTCAGGTCCTTCACTGTGTGCAGCAAGATGTTACATATTTTCTACCAGTCTCCTGTGGATAGTGCAATTTTCTTTGCAGTCATCTGTTGGGGCAGCAGCATTAGAGCCAGAGACTCCAGGAAACTGAACAAACTGATAAAGAAGGCTGGCTCTGTGCTGGGTTCTGCCATTTCCTTTTTCCCTTCATTGTTTACTAGAAAACAGGGCATTCAGCAAAATAATTTTTCTAACAAGCCCCGAGAGCTGGTTGTGGAGAGAAGGATGTTGCATAAGTTGCTCAGCATAATGGACAACACTGCACCACCCCCTACACAACCTACTGGTCAGACAGCAGAGTGTCTTCAGCCAGAGGCTCCTTCAGCTCCACTAAGAACCGTTACAGGAGGTCATTCCTGCCCACCGGAAACTCCTCCTCTGAATGCAATGCACCAAGCCCATTTTAACTTCACATTTAACTTCCATGTTTAAGCTTTACCTTTCACTAACTTAAATTCTATTTTATTCTATTCATTTTTTTACAGTACAGTAGTTCTTTTATATGTATATGTATATACACATATGCATGTATGTGTGTGTATCCGTATATACTGTATGTATATATATGTGTGTGTGTGTGTGTGTATATATTGTGTGTGTATATTTATATATATATATATAGAGAGAGAGAGAGTAATTGATTCAAAAACAGTGTGTTTTTGTGAATTATATGTGTTTTGTCATGTACTGTATGTCATTGCTGCCTCAACACTGGAATTTCCCTTTGGGGATTAATAAAGTATCTTTAATCTTTTCTTATCTTAAAAGAAAAATCTGGCAAATAAAACATACGTAGGCATGGGGTGTGTGACTACATGACTGTTTTTCAATCAGCTTTGTAAAACAATATCTCTGCTGAGTACACAATGAAAACATGCAAGTACTTGCTGTCTAACGTAAGGCTCAAACCAATAATGTCACAGGATCAGCTGTGAAAACATTGCTCAGCATTGAGTTATTATTATTATTATTATTATTGAAATTTACCCAAGGCAATAAATCAATTATTTCATTTTATTTAGCTATTTTCTTGTTGTTTTTTTCTATGTGTGCCTGGCACCAGTTTACGCACATAGGCTAATTTATGGTGGTTATGTAATTTGTAGGAATGTTGCGAGGGTGTGAAAGCAGCTTGTTGGAGGGAAGAGCTTACCCCTCTTTGACATTATGCTGATATAGAGGAGTCTGAAAACGGAACAGTGATAAATCATTCCTTCCACAGTTCACCATGCACTTCCTTGTATCGGGTACTGTGCTTTGTGTTATACATCATTTCAAATGGCAAGGGCTCATTTCTGGATAGTTTTTTAATGGATGCACGGTTCTGGTGATTCCGTTTAAGACTGGATTATTTCCCTTAATTCATGTTTGTTTTATGGCTCTATGAGAAGACTGAATACCACCAACTGTAAAAGTGATACGGCCAAATAGTGTTTGAGTTGAAAAGCAAAATGGGGACGATTCTACTAATAACGGCTGCAATGGTGGAGTTATTAGTTGAGGTTAGGGCAGAAGCACATTAGGTACCATCTATCCCAAGCCCAAAAAGAGAACACTTTTGTTTTATTTTTATTAACAGGTACCAGGTCAAAACTAGAAGGAAAAAGTGCCTTGGGTAACAAACTATCAAATATTAAAGCGTCCGTGCGGCCATCAGGGTTTTTTCTAAAACCACAGGCGGGTAGAACTGTTTGTGCCCAGTCTGTGAGAGAGAGAGAGAGAGAGTGTGTGTGTGTGTGTGTGTGTGTGTGTGTGTGTGTGTGTGTGTGTGTGTGTGTGTGTGTGTGTGTGTGTGTGTGTGTGTGTGTGTGTGTGTGTGTGTGTGTGTGTGTGTGTCTCTGTGGGTGTGAGAGAGACGTTAGTTGGATGTTTAAATACCAACCTGATCAATAGATGAGTGACGCTAAGCCGCTCCAGGCACTGAGCCGCTCCTGGCACGTCACCTTATACTAATGCTGTTAAATCGTGGCACTGTTCCTGTGTTTTTTGACCTAATTTCCTTATGATCACTCAAGTTTTGGATTTTTTTTCTAACTGAAACCCCCCACACACACATACACACACAAGCCTTTGCGCTTATGTTTGAGTGGAGTTGGTGTAAAGCCTAAAGGAAGGGCTATGTGTACTGCATTGGGTTGGTCTGGGTTTACTTCAAATTTACCCCCCCGCCCCACACACACACACACACACACAAAACCCAGAGAAACAACAACTACGCTTCCCTTTTCATATCCTCATCTCCTTTGAGTCGACTCGGTGGAGGAAAGCCCTGGGTCACTCTTGTTTTCTAGAACGGCTCCTGTCTGCTCTGCGACTGTACTTTGCGTTTGTTGCATCCACCGCCGCCACAAACGCGGCGCCTTTTAAATGAAGGCGCATTAGTTATGCCCACCGTGGCTTTCATTGTCGGCTTTCATCGACAAAGACACAAACACTCCACGGAAATGTCACTTAAAAAAAAACAAAAAAAAAAAACATCTCAAGGCAGACAAACTGTTTCAAGTCGGGTGGCCTTTTTTTATTATCTTTTGTCAAAATGTCTGTCTGTCACCTCAAAACTGTGACAGAATCCGGAGTGACTTTAAGTTGCCTGTGCCCTTTCTGTGGTGTGTTGAATACGTCTCCCTGTCATCGTACCCTGATTGTGACAGAAACGCCCCAGTTAGGCAGGGATACAATAAAATCCACAATAAATATTTGATATTTAAAAAAAAAAAAAGAAGAATAAGACAAGTTTAAAACCAGGGACATTCTCAGCAGTCAATCTAACCTCTCCGGGCAGATGTCAAGACCAATGGTCTTACATAGATTAATGTTGGGACGTAAGGCGGAGTTATTAAATCACATGATGTCATTTAGCAGACGCTTTTTTTCAAAGCGACTTATGTCAAGTACATTTTGTTGGTAATAGTCAAACCAACTGTCTATAACAGTCACAGTCCCTGCCAGCTAAACCTTATCTGGGTTCTACTAATGTAGAACACTATATACTAATACTAATCTACTAATACATAAGTGGCATTAGTAGATTTTTAAAATATATTTTTAAATCTTTTTATTGTATTTTATTATTATTTTATTATCATGATTAATATGTATTTAAAATATATATTTTTGATCAATCTATTTTACTATTATACACCGCGTTCCAAATTATAATGCAAATTATATTTTTCTCTGATTTTCCTAAATAGTCGATGCAAATGACAGTCAGTATATTTTTCAAGTCGTCGACCGTGAGGGTATAAGTCGAATGTTATTGAACAAACCTCCCGATGACAACAGTATTTTTTTCAAAAATAAAAAACTCAAAATGTACTGTTCCAAATTATTATGCACAACAGAGTTTCAAAACATTTTATAGGCTGTAAAGAACTGAAAATGGTCATTTGTTGAATGTGCAGCATTAGGTCATATTGACTGAAATCAAAAGCTATTTCAATCAAAAAACATCTTAACAGGCCACGTTACATGTTAACATAGGAGAACTTCTTTGATATCACCTTCACAATTCTTGCATCCATTGATCTTGTGAGTTTTTGGAGAGTTTCTGCTTGAATTTCTTTGCAGGATGTCAGAACAGCCTCCCAGAGCTGCTGTTTTGATGCCAACTGCCTCCCACCCTCATCGATCTTTTGCTTGAGGATGCTCCAAAGGTTCTCAATAGGGTGGAGGTCAGGGGAGGATGGGGGCCACACCATGAGTTTCTCTCCACTAAAATTTAACTAGCATAATAATTTGGAACACGGTGTAATTATAATGATAATTCTTATTATCATTATTATTATTTTATATTATTATAATATATTTTTTTGTATAAGAAGAGATGGAGTCTGAGGGTTTGCCTGAAAGGACAATACTTGTCCTTTGAGAGGTGAATACTTTCTCTATCTGCTACTTTTATAAGTGTTATAACGTTAGGGTTATGTAACTCCAACAGCAGCTGCGGCACTACATGTTTTGTTTTCTTATGTTCTTTTCAACTAAGCCGTATGCAGTATGTGACAAATCCACAGCATCATATGAAGAAGTCAGTAGGATGAGCTTGTCCAGACAGAACGGACAGACACGCGACTCTGTCCGGCTCCAGACCCTCGAGGATTCTTCCAGGCCACGCCGGCAGCTGGCTAACTGACACCGACTGATACTTGTGACATCGAAGATTTAATAACACGCACGCTCACGCCACCGCTCAGGCAAACACAACTCATTAGTGTCTGCGAAAATCAACTTTCCGGGAGGCCTCTTGAAGGAATGTTCCCGTTGTCTCTTTGCCTTCCAACTTCTTTACACGAGGACGCCCTTGTTCATCGGGCATCCGTCCACTTGACTTGGCGGACGGTCTGTGTCTCCCATTTCCTCCCCAGGTCCGCCCGGGGAGGAGAATCCAATTCGGCTGAGGGGCCTTTCCAGGCAGGGCGGCCATGCGAGAACCCACTGCGGCGTGCATTTGTACCGCGCGGTGCACAGCTGGAACGCCAATCCAATGCCAATTAGTCGAGGTGCCGCCATCCATGCAGCGCCACGGCTTCATGGTTCACCTGCGCCCGGGCGCCTGGAGACACCTGCTGGTGGTGGTGGTGGTGGTGGTGGTGGTGCTGCTACTGGTCATGTTACCATGAACCACTGCGTTCACCTTTAAAATGAGACTGGAGTCATTGGATCTACTTTAATGATATAACTTAGATTTGTTAAACCTGTAATAATAATAATAATAATAATAATAATAATAATTGTCATTTATTTTTAAGTTTTTCCCAACATTTAACATTTTCAGTTAAAATTACTATAAATGCTATGAATACTAACTTGCACAATTTCCCATTTTTGTCTGAATGTGAATTGTTGATATAGAGGTTTCTTGTTTCCCGTTAATCTTGTAGGTTCATTGTACATTTCCAATCTTTCTAGTTTTTAGTTATTTTTTTGATTAATTTATAATGCCATTTTTATTTTTTTTTGATAATTTCAAATATTGTATTCTTATATTTTTTATTTCATATTTTTATTTGTATGACTTATTGTTGCCCATTGTTTTGATGTCTGCTGCTCTAACACCGAAATAAAGTATCTATCTGTCTATCCATCCATCTATTTGTCTGTCTGTCTGTCTATCCGTCTGTCTGTCTGTCTATCCATCTATCTATTTGTCTGTCTGTCTGTCTGTCTATCCATCCATCTATCTGTCTGTCTCTCTGTCTGTCTATTTTCACCTGGAAAACCTACATCCTGTTTTTATATATAATCCTCCATTGTTAGTACTTTTCGTAAATATCTAAGTCGGTATGGTGATTCTCCTTTCATTCCCGCAGACTGGTATGATTTAAGATAAAAGGTTGTTTTTTCTCGCCCAAGTGCCGGAAACACTGTAATTGGACAGTCAAGAGAGCGTTGGAGATGAATGCAGGGATGATTTCGACTGTTATCTGGGGAGCTGATATCAGACGGTGGCGTTTCCCTTTAAATATGTTGCTTCTGACAGATTACTGTGCTTTAACTTTCAACATTTTTGTTCCATGTTCTCCCATTGTCGCCTCGCTCCAATCCCTCAGCTCCAATTTCTCCCATATTGTCATTTCCACAGATGGGTTTCGGATGTTTGTGTGAAGTGCTCTCTCACAAATATAGCTTCACCGTCCCACCTAATTTTAGCACAGCCCAGAAGTGTAAACAGGTCGGACTCGATGACAACAAAGGAAAACAAATCGCTTTATTTCCCCAACTCTAATATATCCACAACGATCGCGGTGAGAAAATGCCCACAGGAATCATTTGGATAGCGGTGAAATTACATAACAGGTGAGACGGGGACACAGAACCCTGGCGGCGGACGACAATGCGGGATATGCAATAGTGGAAAGAAAATACACAACTTATGCAGTTACCTCTGAAGTGCCCAATATCCCATCACAGTAAATTGTTTGAATGCTAAGCTCGCTTCACACTGGATCCGTAATCGCATCCGGCAGTCGGAGCCTCGCCCTCCAATGGCCTCCATATGAACTGTTTTGCATACTGAATATTGCTTTTTCCCATTACGACAGAAAGTAGTTTGGTCAGCTGGACATTCACCATTCAGAGATGAACTGATAGTGAATATGGTGACATCCAAGATTAACATTAACATCGTCATCATTTTATATTTGTGGCTCATTTACTTTGTTTTAAACCCAGTTCTAATGAGAAAAAAACAAACAAAAAAAAACCGTAATACATCCCGGAGCCTCGCTTGGAGGCGGAAATTCCGCGTCGCAGTGCGTCACAGCTTTTCTTGTGCGGAGGAATGAAAGCATTTCCAGTTTGTTCTTGTCGTTTGTCAGATATGGTGTGAAGCAGGCTATAGACATTATTTTTTTACTTCTTCTTCATCTTCTTCTTCTTCATCTTTTTCTTACTTTTTACTTTTTATATGAACAGTACACTAATTGTACCCTTGTTGTATCTTTCAATGCGTCACTATTTACCACGGAAGAAAAAAAAAGTCAACTCTTCGGCTGAATTAACAAGCAGCCTTTACACTGAGTAATTGGTTTGTGCCATTGCAATGAGTAAAAAAAAAAAAACGAAAACAAAGGACAACAAGATGCGGGGGAATTAAAGCTATCACAGCAAATTATTTTGAGTCGGGGCCCCTCGGAAAGTAGGAGAATCGAGTATCTCTCTCTTTGGGATGAAACACAAAGCGGCCGAAGCCAATTAGCTCAAGGGGAGTCCGACACGTCGCTTCACCGAGGTTCGGGATTGAAACGTCTCTTTATGTGGATTTGTGACCGGCTCGAAACAGGCAAATCTCATTTGCAGCCAGTGGCACCCGGCGTGCAATTATGTGGCAGTGAAGCATTACAGCGATAACAGTGATAACTGCTAGTTTTGGCACACAACTTTTAGATTAACTTTAGAATGATTTTTATTTCTTTTGCATCGTTTCAGTTTGGGCGCCTGGGCTCTTCTGCTCATCACTCACACTCACGCACACATAGGCAAACTGAGTGAGCTAGAAATATGGGAGTGATGAGCTCGATAGAAGAGCAGAGCCCACCAGGTTGATGCGGGGGGAGGTGGAGGTAGCAGAGCAGGTAGGGCAGGAAGGATTGGCTGCTTTAAACAGGACGGCCCAAATGGGCGTGGAAGCGCGTGGCGCCGTCAAGTTGTCTGACACAACTAGCCCCACAAGCTATGTACCATTTAGCCATAGTTAGTTTGGTGGCACCTGATTACGAGTTATTGGGATTACGTTGTTATATTACAAAAAAGTACCTGTAAGTCTACGGTTTTATGATTGTAACCCAATGTTTTTTGTAAATCGTACATTTTCTCCCCCACTGTGAATTCTGCGGTCAGAATGCTGAGTCCAGGACCTCTTTTCGAGCCATCTGTCAGTGGAGGTGCTTTAAGAAATGCATTTTTTCGGTCTAATATTAGTCCCTTTTCCTCGTGTGCGTCCCCTCAGAGGCAGCGTCCTGGGGGAGGGGAGGAGGGCCATCTGTCGGGTTGCTGAAGAGCATGAACAAGGAAAGTGTTGTTTAAGTGCAACGTCGCAGGACCTACACACATACTCACGTACTTGAATGGCATTTTAACACGTTTTATCCATAATGAAAGGAAAATTTCAGTATTCCCTATTACTGAAGCCAATATTAGGTTTATATCAATGTATCATTAGCAATACCCTTACTATCTGATATGCAGTATATATATATATATATATATATATATATATACATTTCTTTGTTGTTATTTTCAAATATAATTATCATAACAATTTTAATGTTGAGTTCAAATCAAAATTTGGATAAACATTGAAAAACATAAATAAATTAATACAATTTATAAAATCAGCTAGAATACAATAGGAGCCCAACAAGATTGTCTTCTAGGGTGTGTGTGTGTGTGTGTGTGTGTGTGTGTGTGTGTGTGTGTGTGTGTGTGTGTGTGTGTGTGTGTGTGTGTGTGTGTGTGTGTGTGTGTGTGTGTGTGTAACATCATCATTGTTTGTCTTTGGATTGTGATTGGCAGCCGCCTTTTATAGTGGACCAAAGTGTCAGTAAAAATAACAGCCTCAGTTAATCACCCTCTCCCTTTGGACACTCTAGTCGAAATTATACGTAATCACTATTTATTTCCACTCCATTACTTCCCTTGCTCGTTCATTTTCAGTCTCAAGTTTGGCAAAGCCAGATATATGTAAATATCTGGTTCCATTTCCTGGCAGCATTTTGTTCCGGAAGATAGACTCCGAAACACTCTGCGACTCATTGCATGATCATTATATGAAGCTCATTTGGGAAAATTGTCTGATAATCACTCAAACACAAATCAAAATCCATGCATTTGCTCTGCCCCCATAATGTGCGTTCCCACGGCAGAGAATTAGTGACTGGGTACATTATCGATAACAGGGGCGGAGACATATGAAGCCGTCCCAGAGCACCCCGGGGCGCCCTGGGCACGGCCGGGCCAGCTGTTTGGGTTTGAACACGGTTCTTCAACTGCTGAGAGAGATCTTTTCTCTCGTGTACTGTCCGTGTTCAGAAAGCTGCGTTTCTCTCTTTTTCCTGCTTAACCGAAAGATTTGACTCACGTCGTATACGGCACATGACAATGTGAGAAAGCCCGAATAATAGTGCGGCGGTTCCGCCGGCCGCAGGCCACCCGCGTGGCCTTGCCAGGGCCCTCCAGGACAGAGACACAGACGGCGATGGGTTGGCGACAGTTTATTGTTGAGCGGATGCGAGGTGGGATTAGCCAGGAGCAGATGGAACCTTTTAACCTGTTGTTCATTAGCCCAACCAATGAGCAACAGGTATGCAGCCACCCTGACCTTATCACCTGGATCGAGGTCAGGTGTGGCCGCTCAAACCATCTCAACACAACCATGATTATAATTATTATATATAAGTATCTTTTTTTAAATTATAATTATTTAATAGTTATAATAAAAATAAATAAATATATGAATTATAATCATTATAATCATAATCATTCTGACAGACAACTCTTCGATTTGCTTTAAAATGATCTTTATTCATTTTGCATTGTTGGTGCTTGGCATCCTCCAAGCCAACTTATGAGGCAGCCTTTTCCTAATGCAGAGAAATAATAGAAGGTGGAGAAGATGCTCCACCACTTAGTGCGGATTGTATGAACGTGCAGGTACATTATCCCTAGACCTGTCTGGTAAGAATTTCTATGCTAGTCCAAAAGCAGGAAGTCAATACAGACAATGCCGAACTTCACATTGTTTTTGTTTTTTTTCTTTTTTTCTTTAGTGAAATAGAGTCCAATGATACCCACTAGCCAATCTCCTCTGCGGCCCGCCGGAGTCTGCAAGGGGATACCTTATCTGCGGGAGCTATTAGAACACTGCTCAGCAGAGCACAAGTTTGCATTCAAGGGATTAATAATTTACGAGCGTGATCTCTCTATTTGTGCTGTCTGCTCTGGAACGGGGAGGGAAGACAAGATTCCCTCTGTGTACTGGGATTGGGGAGGCGATGACGTGAGAAATGTAATATTTAGAGAAAAGCACAGACTGTAAGGAAAAGTGAGTTACTCAGTCAACTAACGGCGACTAACTACATAATGGGGGAGGAAGTTGTCTTGGGGTACATTTTATAAAAATGATGCACAAGTACTGTGAAATAGTGAAACATAAGTTAATGAAGCATACTACATAACAAGAAATGTATATTAATTATTATTGATGGTTTATTGAATCTGGATTTAATGAGGAAAATCAAGGGATCGCATTAAATGAGACCAGTGTTATGAGCAATGTGTTGGACACATGGGGTCCTTAGCCACTCATTGAGGATTTTCTTCCCACAACCTGGTGGGATGGTTAAAATCCTGGTTGCCTTTGAGGCGTGGGGGGATCCGGTGGGTGCGTCTTGGCACCGAGACCCTGTTTTTTTTTCCCCTTCTCAGTCAATGAGGGTAGATTGAATGAAGAGATAGATACAGGTTGCCTGTACGGTTAATTTCTATCCGTTTTTTACAGTATAAATACAAGAAAGTGTTGATTTTCCCCCAGGAAACGTCAAAGACAAGGATAAGGACAGGCATATTTATTTAAAAGATAACCTGCACTTGGGATGCAATCCATTGGCTTCTGTGCACATGTAATAACCATGTAATGAGTATGTAATGAGCATGTAACAACCAGTCCCTCTGACATGTGTGATGCGTGTGGGCTTTGTGGCTAACTGATGCTTAAATAACACTGGTTTACCAATTCAACTCTTATGTATTACAATTTGACGGTGAATACCACATGTTTCCAATTCGGTCCTCAAGCACCTTCCAGTCCTGCGACTGTTAGCTCCAACTCCAATCTCGCTCACCGGACGCAATTAAGGGTCACACACTGATACTTATTTGAATCAGGACACTGAGGACGCAAGGTCCGGGGTGGGAAACCGTCATGAATCCTCCCTGAGCTCCCACTATTTATATTGGTTTTCATGTTTTATTTTCATCCGGTCATTTCCTCGTGCCATGTCACTCACCTCCAGGTCGTTTCAGATCCGCCCACTCCCTTTTGCTTTGCTGTCACTCCCTTCCCCTCACCTGGTTTCCCCCCGTCTGCAGCTCATTCCCTCATTGGTCTCGCAGTTTAAATACCGGTCCACTCCCCTTGGTTCTCTGCCAGACTGTCTCTTGCATCACGCTGAGCTTTCCAACACCACCACCTGTTTCCTGTACCTTCCGTCTGAACCTTTGCTTGTTCCATGGACCCTAATTCTCTGCTTGATTTCCTGGACCATGATTCTCTACCTGATCCCCTGGACTCTGATTCTCTGCCTGTTCCCTGCCGGATAAGTCTGCCTTCTCTGACTGATCTCCTGGTTTTGACCCCTGCCTGTTTTTTGGAATAAACCTTGTGGACTTTGACTTCCTACCTGACTGTTTTTGTGTCGTGCTGATGGATTCTCATCCGTCACTAAGCGTATTGATTTTGGACAAACTGTTTGAGATTACTTTGGGTGTGGAGTCATTGGCTAAGCCCATAGAGCCAACGGGATGGTTTTATTTGGTTCTGGGCATCCCTGAAGACGCCTTTTTCTCCAGGTGTTTATTCCCAAAACAGCGATTCATCCCAAACTCCCGGCTGTTTGCTTAGCTTATCACCACTGATGCCGGATTCCAACCTGATGTTTATATAGTGTTAGGGGCGGGGCCATCGTCATCGAGTCATAATTTAGCCCCCCCCAAAAAAATCCGGACCACAAAAATTTTGATAAACAGTTTCACGGTTTAACTCCACAATTCAGTACTACATTGTTCACAGTCTTTTCACATTTTTTTCAGCAATTGCTTTCTAACATGTATATTGTGTTTCGAAACAAATCACTGATTTCACTTGACAGGGACTTTAACGGCGGCCCCATTTGGTGAGGGAGGTATCAGGGGACTCAGGACTCAAGTTTAGGTCGTTATTGGTGTTTGGTGTGTGGAGCTCTGACATGAAATTTTCTTCTATCTCTTCCTTTTCTGCTTGTAACCCAATCCCAGCACAGAAGAATGTATGAATGCCATTCACGTTTACTTCAGCAAAAGGGATCAAATGAGCAATTCGATCAAATTGGCGGAGGTACTTCAGATTTCCCCCCGCCTGGACCGGTCAAGTAAGTGGCAGGATGTTCGGAAACAGGAATGCAGGAAAGCATTGGATATTATTGTTATTATTTTATGGTTCTGTGTTTCACAAGCCTCGTAGGTGCCAGGAATGACGGGACGTCATTTGTTGTTGAAACTTTCTGCACTGTCAAAGGATTATGCTCCTCCCACGTGGAAGTGCTAAAGCAAGGGCTTATAGCTTCTGCAATCGAGCTCGGGTCAAATTTTGTCTTGCATTGCGTCTTGCTGAAGCCAACTGGACGGTTTTTTTTTTTAAAAGATAGGACTCTTTCAGTGATGTTGCCGGGGTTTGTTTTCAGTCTAGCGGTGGTGTCCCTCTCAATCGGGGCGTTCCTGAATCAATCACCGGTGTCATTGGTGGACATGTTGCCCGCGGCCGGCCAGCAGTGTATTGGCTTGCTTGGACAGGGGGAAGCTCCGTTTTGTTGAGATGCTGTGGGCGGTGAAACCGAAACTTAATAAGCCACTGGATCGGTTCCAAAAAAATACATTTTTGAAAATCATTAGCCCAAATGCGCAGCCCGAATTGCCTTTTAGGTTGCTGTCTTTTGCCGAATTCCGAGGAGCGTCCCAGCGGGGGACGTGGAAGCTCATCCCAGGACTGAAGCGATGTCAGAGCTGTCTGATAACATTATGCTGACGGCCCCGGATCTTCACGATGCAAAGTTTCACTTGCAAACGATTAAGTAAGAACTGGCATGATAGTGGGAAGCACACCACCGCAAACGCAAACCGGTGTTTTGAATGTGCCGGGGAAAAAAAGGATCAAAAAGCAAATCAGCGAATTGCTGATGATGAATATATAACACGGAATAGGGAAATCATGTCGATTTTCTTTGTTCCAGAGAGGCCTGTGACAGTAATCCTGGGAGCAGCAGCCGATGTGTAGGTGTTCGCCGGAAGCACGCTGAGATAAGTCTGCCTATGTTGAATCCTGAGACCTAGAAACAGTTCACGACTGCATAAATCGTCTGCAACTGGTCTGAAACTAGCTCCAGACGGATTTAACCCTCTATTGCCCATTCAATGCCCCGTTAAAAATGTTCATGTTATTTTTGTCCGTTTCTCATTGTCTGCTGGCTAATTTTATTTTCAAATGCTGTATTTTTGAGACTTTCCATTGAGACTCGACGTTCCACCTGCGACTTGTTAGCCCAAATTAAGATTTCTGCGTAATTCAAGTCTGAAGCCCGGCCCCTGGTGTGTCCCTACAAAGAGACACTCCGCTTCCAGTCTTCGATTGACCTGGATACATTAGGGATATGTTTTTTTCCAAATATCACCTTTAACTCTCACTAAAACCGGTATAATCAGTAATAGCTCAGCTTGACAAGAGGAAGGATGCCAGCATCAGCATGGGATCATTTTGACTTACTTGAGTAGGCCTGTTATAGCTTGGATATCTCC
This sequence comes from Zeus faber, assembly GCF_960531495.2. NCBI lineage: Eukaryota > Metazoa > Chordata > Actinopteri > Zeiformes > Zeidae > Zeus > Zeus faber. The sequence continues at coordinate 16,025,016 of NC_137193.1, forward strand.
ACGGATTACAAAACGCTCAGTTTGGCAGATGCACTCCCCATTCTCATCCTTATATCATCTGCAGAATATGTTAATTCATTGGGTATATTTATCATCATGGATTACCATGCCTAGAATTATACATATACAATACAACGTGCATTTCAATTCAGAGATTGAATCAAATATTATGTCACAGGGTTGCTAGTGTCATACAATCCTGAGTATTGAAGCAAATGGAAGACTGATGTTTAAAAATCCTTTACATCTCCCTCTTTAAGATAAATTCAGACAACTATAAATATTAGATGAGGGCTGCAAATCAAGCTAAACGGCACTTCCCAATTTGGGTCAGGGATTCCATACTGAATGCGCAAACCTTAATTGTACTATTTAACTACATAACTTGGTTCCTTGACCTGATAGATTTCTCATTCCACCCACCATCCACCCATCTCCATGAGAGCTAAAACCACTTAAAATGTACAAATGACAAAAATGAAGATATATGTATTCAGTGCTTTATGGCTGTCCTCCTCACTGGTTTAATGATTCCAACAAAGATACTAATACACCTGCTCCACTCATGTATTCAATTGTAATTTGAGAAACTATTGCACATAAAAGCTAGGTTTGAAAAACAAGCGAGGAAGGAAACTAGCCCAGGATGCAATTACGTATAAGACAGGACAATCTTACTCCAAAAACAGTATTCGCAATTTCAGCCTGCATTAGAGGCTTTCTATGGATAGGCTGGGTCTACTCGTTTCATACGGGTCAGTGACAGGGGCGCACAGGATTCAAAGAGATCAGAGGCTTAGCCCAAAGGGAGACTCAATTTCTTTGGTGGGTGTGTGTGTGTGTGTGTGTGTGGGGGGGGGGGGGGGGGGGGGTGACTGAGAGATGTAACGCACGGTGCTTTTTTGTTCTGATCGCTCTCTCTCTGTGCCCCCCTCCGGATGGCACCCCAGGCCCGAGGCAGCCTCCTATGTTGCCTATAGCAAGTGACAAGACCTTTAACCAGTGCTCTCTCTCTCTCTCTCTCTCTCTCTCTCTCTCCCTCTCTCTCTTCCTCCCACATAATGCTGCCTGTGAAGTAGTGTGAGGTAGATCTGCCACTTGAATGACACTCAAAGGACTCAAAGGGCACTTGCATTTTGGATCAACGACATCATATTATTTTCGACAGCTTTAATGACAGATGGATCGATCTTTTATTTTTCCTATTTTTACATAAAAAAACAAATGATCCAGGCTGTTTGAGCATTTAGCATTTGGGGCTGAAGCCCTGGCCCTGACGACACTGGTCAGTGATGCAGACAACAGTTTTAGTTAAAGCGGCAGTTCATCCATCCGTCCATGTTGGGTGGATACGCTACAGATCCCAGGCCGAATCGAATGAAATTTCGACTTTTTTTTTTTTTTTTTGTCTGTGTTTACCTTCATCTTCTATGACTCTTTTTTTTTTATCAAAAGCATCTCTTCTTCTGAACGATTAAGTTTTTTTCTTGGTCACTTGAGGTATTGGTAAGAGTAGATATTCTTTCATCTGAGGGTGCAGTTCTTTTTTTTTTGTGAATGTTTGTCCATGTCGACAGTTTATTGACAACACCCCCCCCCCCCCTGCCAATCATTGAAACACCATATGGAGGAGCACATACAGTACATGATGCAAATACATCAAATGTCTGTTTCTTATAAAGTGCCAACTGAGAAAAATATCGGACATGGAATTTATTTGAACAAAATACTAATCACGGATTACCACTTTCAAGGACTTCACTTTGCAACGTCACTATGAACCAAATCCAAAAATCGGATCGAGACGCGTTTTCTGGAATCGAATTGGTTATTGACGAGTAGATTTTGTTTCTGTTGTCTGATTGGTCAACCCCCCCCCCCCCCCCCCAAAAAAAGCAAAGAAATAAAATAAATAAAAAAAGGGATTCGCCCCTCCCATGCAAGTCTGCAGCAGCGGTCCGAACTTGCCGTGGAGAGCCGCCGTGTGAGGGATGCTGCTACTTCACTGAGGATACGCTCACTTTGCGCCGCAGGAGCAGCAGCTGCACCAGCGTTATTTGGGGATTTTTATTTTTTTTATTTTTTTCTTTGGAATTCATTTTTTCCTTTCTTCCCCCAACTGTCACTAGACGAGCCGTCGGAGGGTTGTGTGTTTTTTGTGTGTTGTTTTTTTTTGGCCGTGCATTTCACGGGCGCCGTCACACGCGTGAGGATCTTTGGACGGACCCGGGCTGAGACGCTCTTTATGAGGCGCGTCTCTGGGGAACGCGCCGCTTCCCGTGAAGAGAGCAGTGTTCGGGGAATGACAACAACGGTGAGTTTTGTTTTGTTTTGGGTTTTTTTTTGCGCGACGGATCATTCATTTCGTCGCGGGTGACAGATCCACGGTGTCACAAGTGATAACTAATGGGGGGGGGGGGGGGGGGGTTGTGGTGAGCCGGTCCAGACGCGCTGTTTCAGGGTTTTTTGGGTTTTTTTTTTTTTTTTTGCGCAGCGTCTTGTGGAAACTTGGCTTCGCGTCCCCGATCATCCCCGCAGAGGCTCAGCGGACGGGGAGCGTCCATCACATTATTCATCCACACTAAACAAATCGTCCAGTGACGACCTGCCCCGATTTGAAATGGAGTTCAAACTAAAGGGGGCAGCTGCACATGAACCTCAGACTCAACGTCAGCCTTCGTTTAGATTGACAGTCTGAGAGGTGAATAAAGTATGCTATGCTTGCATTCAAATCATATATAATAACATTAACAATAATTATAATTATAATAATAACCTTTCAACTCGAATTATTGTATATTAATATATGGCGATCACATGGTAATAATAAAATGCAAACAAGCAAGATGCATTAAATAAAAAAAGTAAATGTCACACCCAAGGGTCAAGAGTACCACCACCACCACCACCAATAAGACATACCAACTACAATGAGATAGGTTGTAGTTCAGTTAAATGCCCCTTACTTTGCTTATCCTTCACAAAAAGCTAATTGGAGCTTGTGAAAACGTTTTTTTTTGTTGTTATTTTCCAAACGATGTGTTTTTCCGGGAGTCTTCACAATCCCTCGAGTGAGCCGGTTTGTCTCCCTGTGGATGTGCTTTGTATTTGGGAACTGTGAAAGTGGAAAGATGAAGAGGCGGCAGCAGCAGCAGCAGCAGCAAGAAGATGCTTTTTGTTCCCACCTCCCTCCTCCTTTCCTTAACAAGGGTTAAATACGAAACATTTAATTGGGGATTAAACACAACAGGATTGCTCTGAAAGAGTGATAATGGACTGTCGAGATAGAGAGAGGGGAGAGGGGAAAAGGGGGAAAGTGTGTGAGAGAGACAGAGGGTGTGGGGGGTGAGGGAGCGGAGACGGAGAGAAAGAGAGAGGGAAAAGCAAGAGGGAGAGAGAGACGTGTGAAGAGAGAGAGAGAGAGAGAGAGAGAGAGTCTCTATTTATCTATTGATAGGTCTGTCAGCTATTTAAACGCCAGAAAATGTGAAGGTACAATGGAAGGGGGAGAGAGAGAGAGAGAGAGAGAGAGAGAGAGAGAGAGAGAGAGAGAGAGAGAGAGAGAGAGAGAGAGAGAGAACTGTGAGCGAGCCCTGTGTGTGTGCCCTGTGTGTGTGTGTTTCCTCTGGCATTGTAATGAAGCCTCTGCAATCCCGGAGCCATCATACGCGCACACACACACACACACACACACACACACACACACTGCTGCTTATTTGGTGAACACTGCTCCAACCAGAATACAGCAGTATATAATCGTGTAGCTCCCATTCATTGGAATAGTAACTCATATATTCTCATATTTCTATGGGTTTTTCTTCACCCAGTTACAGCCCAGATCACGCCGCCTCATTCCCAGTTTCAGATGACTTTATTAACCCCCAGGGGCGGAGATTCAGATGAAATCTTAACATATCGGATGACTAGAACGGCGTTTTTCAGCCACTCGTTTGCTCTAGTTTCCACATTCCAAATTTTCCAATAAACTGGTGGATTTATTGGTGGAATTGATGATGGAAATGTGGTTGTGTGTTGCGAGATCAAAATTGCAAGGCTGCACTGATTCGTCAGTACAAGCCAGATTAGCAGCTCTGTTTTTCAAATTTGACACTGAGAACTACCGTAGGCCGCTATCGCAGGCCGTAGAAATAATGAAACCTTGCGACATTTTGGACATTTGAACGGCATAGTTGTGTGACGTGGGATTTAAAAGTTAACTCAAAAAATTGTATCCAATCTCTTTGACCTTTCACAGCAATGTTCTTGTGTTTGGCTGCTAGTATGCTGGTAAAATTGGTATCAGAAAAGTATAGTTTAGATGTCAGCATATGGGTTTTGAACATTTTGAATAATACCAAGTCCTTTAGGGATCGCAAGTAGATTACATTGAAGGAATCCTTTTCTAATTCTCTGGTCCTGTGCCAGCCAGCTCACCCGTGCTCTCCATCACCAATGGATTTAATAATGAACATGTACAGTTTGTGTATGAAAGACCAGGTGTATTTTGAAAGCCCATGTTTGTTGTGATGTGTATTTAATGTTTCTGCGTATACTTATGGTTCAAAAGAGCAGATGAGAATGTAATTCCTTTATACATTCTCAACTCCAATGGTGAAAAATCCCGGCCGGGTGGATTATGAATAAGTAATGTTGTGTCCCGCTCTTGACAGTGATAGTTATGGTGCCATTGAACAAGGCACTTAATTCCTATCATCGCAGCACCGGTGGGTGTTTGGTGGGAAGTATCAGCCACAGTGAAATAAATCAAAACTGTGGAAGTTTTGCTTTTATTATTAATGCCCGATATTCATATGTTGTACTTGCAATTTTGATTATCCCCTGTACCACAGCAAAACGGCATATGTTACCTATGTATGTTTGTGTGTGTATATACAGTATATCCTCAGAATATACTTAGAGGTAAAGATATAAACTACAGGTTAATTGTATGGTGCCGAGTATAGAGCTACGTTATTTACACTAACATATTACAATAATTGCTACTGCAATTATGAGAAAAGATATAATGTTTAATGCCTCTTACCCATTGAACTTAACTTCCCTGCAATTTCATGGCATGCGTGTCGTCGTTTACAAGGCTTTTTTGCAATCTCATATTTAATTGCAAGGATATTTTGTCCCGATAACCCTCATAAATCAGTCGCTCTCCGGCTGCAGCCGCAGTAAAAAGGCCAATCCCTCCCTCACATTTACTACAGCGCCTGTCAGCCTGTCATGGGCTTTGTGGATTGTTTCTTGTGATTATTCGTATTCCCTTTTATCACAAAGAACTAGAACGAGAAGATGTAAGCCGTCATACCGTCGCGTTGAAGCTGGCCGGGATTTTTGGCGAAGACAAATCAGATCGATAATCGATCGTGGCAGATGTTATTTAAGCCTATGATTAGGAAAACAATATTCAAAGAACAGTGACCGCGGAGAGATAATGGAGGGCTGGCGGTGACGTCTCTAATAGCAGAAGGGTGCCGTTGTGGTATTGTCGTTTTCTGTCGGCCGATTGTCTTATGTCCACAACGGTGCAGATTTATTGTGTTATTTACGACGTGTAACAGAAGCACAGTATACGGGCTTGTCCAAATGGATTTTCTACTGCTTGCAATGAAATATGATTTGATGTTCTTTATTTGCCACAATAGGCAAACTATGTTTGTTACATATTTGTTGCGGCAAAAATCTATCCACAGAAATTAGATATGAGATAAATTATTTGTGAACAAAATAAAGGAAACTATATTCTTAAAAACTGGAAAGGTTCACGAGGGGTTAGGCCTGGCGCAAAGTAAATTGGAGATGATCTGCTGATCTAAATATGTATTTCTCTCCTCATGTGAAAAGGATATAGTGTCTCTTTTAACATTCTAAGAACAGAACTAGCTCAGATGACATTATTATCACGAGGCAACTGAGATGTAGACTAATCTCAGTCTATTTGAAGTGATATCCGCAGCGCTTACATAATCATTTACCCTTCTGATCGAAATCCTTGTTCTTAGCAAAGATGGTGTTTCATATCGGGAAGAAGTTAACCACCTAAGAAATCTGGAGTTTTGCTGAGAAAGTGTTCTTTTTTTCTTCCTTTGACTCCACACATCAGTTGTTCCCACTTGGTTTTTCTCCCCGAAATAAGCAGTGACAGGATATCTAATACCAAGCCACTTCTCATAAAGACAAATCCCCGGGGGGGAATTTGCAATTCAGATTGGTCAGAATTCAAGCTGCTATTATTAACTGCCATTTTCTGCATAATTTAACACAATATACATTTAAAACACTTATTAAAAAGTCTCAGGTTTAACATTTCCTATCATAAAATTAGGGATGCTCTGATGCAGTTATTCGGTCCCATACACCTGAACACATGTACTCTTACTCATAGAAATGCGTACAAGCCCAAACTCACTGACAGTTGTATGCCGCACCCCAATGTTAAAACAGAAATGTGAAAAAAATGAAAAAGTAAACGCAGTGTCTTCCAGATCAGCGACTTCACCGTCGTGGCATCTGAATGTTGTAGCTTTAGCGATTCGCTTCTGAAAGTGAGTGTTGTGTTGTCGTGCTTTCTCTCAAAAAGACTTAGTATGTGCACCATCTAGTAAAAATGGAAAAATGCGATTACTCTATACGTTGAATAAATACTGACGTCGAAACCGAGTACTCATGCCCATTCCTAATGTCAGAAAAAAAGTCAGAATATTGCCATTATCACAATATAATTCTTTTTACATTTGTCCGTAATAAATAGCACATTTTAATCTTGTCTGATAACGGTTAATCATCGGTTAGCGAGCGTCGGCTATCAGTCAGAATTTGTTTTTCTAAATTAGCATCGCTGTTTCTAACTTAAGAATGTCGTTTTTCCTCTAAAGAGAAATTCAATTGAACCTTTGAACAGAGCTGAGGACAAACAACTTGGACATAGGCCTGTTTCTCCATCCAAACAAGGGTCTGTTCCATTTCCTGACATCAACTCTGCTCCTTTCACCCCATATGAATTCTGTCTTACTATTAATACCACTCTTCATCCTTTACTCACTCATGCATTCATGTTAGTGTATCAATTTAGATGACGATTGTCACTGAACCGAAATGCTAGGCCCTCGTCATCATCCGATTTCATCTTTAGGTATCCACTGAGGACATTTTCTTTTGTAAAAGTGAATCCCCACCCCAACCACCTTATTCCAGGAAGGGGTGGATTCCCCAATAACATATGGGACTGACAAACGTTAAGCAGGATAAATGCACTGAGTCTTGTGGCTGACTGGTTCTTGGTTGCCCAGAAGGAGAAGAAGCTGAGAAATAAATGGTTCTGCCAATGAAACATGGCCATCGGAGGCTGTTCCCCCCCCAACATCAAAGAAAGAGGCTCCAACTCAGCATAAATTATGTGGCATGAACAAGTGCTATGTTGTTGTTTGTTTGTTTGTCTTTAGTCTAGTGCCGCCACATAGAAATTACAATGAAATACCTGACGAGATGAATGAGGATATGTCTAATTTCACATCAATAACAGTAAATAGGATAGTCATATGCAGTGGTGAATAATTTGCTAAGTGTTTGCTAAGTTTTTGTGGACTATTTTTCTTAGTAGAAGCTCATAAACTAGGTACTAGGCAATTATTATTTTAATTGATTTAGTAGCCGCGCAATAAGCGGGATAAGGCGCAGCCAGCTGGTCATTATCACAAAATAACCCCAACAGGGTGGTCAGGACCCTGACGCAACATTATCCCTTACATATAAACCTTAACGGGAGATTTTTTTTCCAACATGGGTATGGTGGCTGAAAATGAAGTGCTATTAACTGAGCAGTATTCTTGGAACCTGTTCAATAACTTAAGCTTGTTGTGTAAATAATATCATTATAACAGGCACTATAATATCCTTATACGTGGAGCCGTGCCCGTCCCCGCTCATAGAAAAGAACCCATCAGCAGTGACTGCTTATGCAATGTGGATGGATATTTATGAAGATGCAGGTGGCACGGACCCACTGGTAGCAATATGAGAGCTGTAAAGGCAAGTGGATGGAGTGTGTTTTATAGAGTTTTTATGGCACCTTGCTCTGACAGCACATAGATGGCTGCTGGTTTGTGAGCAGCCATTAGGGCAGGGGGAGAAGACAGAACAGTCCATCACAGACCGCAACCTGTCCTCTAGGCGGGAACACGGACAGTCGCTTCCATTTAAGAAAGCATTCTATAACTGATGCCGCAACGTAGAAAGTAATTTGTGTGTCCCGGGGAAACTGGAAAAGATAATTTGTGAAGATAATTGTAAAAGTTGACGTGCTGAAATGAAGAACAATGCACTGTCTCACTCTGCATCTGGTGATGGGTTCATCTCGAGCTAAAATCAAAGTTGCGTGTCTTTTAGATCCAACTTTAGGAATTGGTTTTTCCCTTGGACAGTAGATGTACCAATTCCCAACACTAAGTATACGTCGATGCAGAGCACCATCCCGATCCGTTACTGAGCGGCATCGACTCATGAGTTTGGTGTCTTTAGAACTTAACCATTGACGTATAAAAAATGAGACAATGATTATTGTTCCTCCATTTCATTGTTCAAAAGGGAGCAAATACGTTTTTACTGTCTGATATGGCTGTTGGTATTCCATTTTAGCCTGGTATCAGATCCAGGTTTGATACCAGTATGGGTGTTGCTCCATCGCCCCAGTGCCTCTTCAATCTCCTCACGTCTCTTCCTGGCTGTGAGCAGGTGAAAGCATCCAGTGGTCGTCAGCTGCACAGCCTGGCCTCCGATGATGATAGGGCTGGTCTAGTTATTCATGAAGGGACCTACCACCACCACCACCACCTCCCCTCGGGGGGTCTCTGTGGAATAGTGAGCATCATCAGTGGTAAATCGCTTTGAGGAAACTACATCTTCCACAGCCACACTATCCGCCCTCCAATTTATGACTCCGTGTGTCCGACGGGCGGCGGCGATGTTACTGGCAAGGGTTATAAGCATTTTCATGGCCCCGGCTCCCATTTATTTCTGTAATAAATTCTGAAATATATGGAACAAGTGCAGCACTCTAATGTCTGTAAGGTGGTTTGGGTGTTGTTTGTGCCGTGTTCTGTGTGTACAACGGCAGCCATGATGCCAAACCTCTGCTACCACCTCTGCTCGGCATAACAGCGGATAAAATGCAAAAACTTACAGAATTCCCTCAGCTTGATCAAAGACCCTTTAGCTGCTTGACCCTTCCCCCTCGGAAAGTCTATCAAGGTCCCACATCCTCATTTGCAAAACCAAGTGGGCATATTAAAGGCCGTGGTAAAGGAACAGTTTGCCTTTTTTAAAAGGGTTTTACTGACCCTTCCTCGCAGGTTCCCACCCCCGCATGTGATGTGCATCCATGTATTGATCACAAAGTGCTTAGCCTTGCTGAACTGTAAACATTAGAGTGAAAAGGAGGTGTCTGGACGTCTTGGACTGTTTCAAGCACTTCACTTCAAGCAGCAAGTCCCACCTTTTCAGCTTTTTTTTCGCTAGTCTTTGGCCTCCTTGCTGGCCCATTAAGTCTCAGACTATAATCACATTGATTGGCCACTACACATAGTCCACCAGCCAAGATCACATTTCTGTCTCCACTCATGGCGCCTGCCAGAGGCCAATTTAATTCCAATTAGACAGGGAGATAAACTATGTGCTGTCACCGGCTGGACTTGGAATTATTTCCTACACTTTGTGCGGCATATCAGTTTCACAATAAGCGAACGTGGATTGTTTCCTATAATTCACCAGGCGTAGGGGGTAAATATTGTAGATATTTTCCGTGAAGAAAATGTGGCGAAAATGTGACCTTGACTTTTTCTCTTGCATCCTTGCCCCTCCGCATGCTAATGCTAAGCGTAAAGAACTTCCATTAATCTTTGGTTTACGGTTTAAGGCTCCACTGGCACACACTGTAGATGTCAGGCTTTGCCGGCAACGGGAACTGCAAAGACACTGATGAAACTACCTGAAACGGACAGCAGGAAGCAAACTGTGAAAGTCCTGGGTTGCAGACGTAAATTGATCCTTCCTGATTCGTCTGATTCGTCTTTTTGGGATCCCATTGCGCGACTTCCCTTACGACACTCAAGGCGAAGCGCCAACTGCTCCTCTGTAAAGATATCTACAACCCCCCCCTTCCACTTCCTCCCCTCATTTGTGCACTTTCCAAACGTATTTAGATCAAAGTGACAGAGCTACATGGATCCTCTATGCCAAATGAAGATATCCAGTGCACAGTCTGACGCAAGGGCAGAAGTAACCCATCCTCTTCCATTTACTGCGTTTTTATTTTATTTGAAGTACCTTACGTAGACAGCGGCCATTGAAGGAAACCATGGCCTTGATTAAGGGGATTCCGATTTGATTCCATAAAAAAGTGCTCCTTCCGAAGTTTCAATCAATGATGAATGATGAACTTTCTGCAGACTACTTACTCCATTCGCTTTGTACAGTATGTTTTCTGTTTTTATTGTCATGTGATTGTCATGTGTCGATTAAGGGGTAAACTCTACATCCTAGGTGTCCCATCCCCAGGTTTTTTTATGTTCTTTCTGGTATGTAGTGAATTTCTGAGGGCCAGAGTGCCAGCAAATGGCCCTTTGTGTGTAGGTTTGCAGACTGTAAGTGTAAGTAGTTCATTTTTTTTGTAAGAATTGTTGACATTAGATCTAAGATTATCGCATAGTTATTTCATGTTTTGGTACAGCTGAACAAATCACTTCAACCTACGCTCATTTTAGGGGTTGCACATACTGGAAAAATCTAAATTCCTTCAAAATTCAATAATTGCCCTTGTATTGGAGCAAGATGTAGGAATGTGAAAATTGAAAGGCGAAACTACTGTCATCTACTAAAATCAGAAAGATTCACAAAAAGGCTTGGATAAAACAATACAGTACATTCTAAGGACATGCTCATTGCTTAGGAATCAATCAATGTCGATAAAGATCCACTGCAATATGAAAAAACGATGTAAAGCCAATAAATACAATGGGAAAAGTTCTATTCAATTTTGGGCAACCAGTGCCGAAATACAAGGGCTGTAATGCAAATTTTCGATTATTCGTTGTCGGGGGCTGTGCGGGGGGGCACTAGTGTGTATGGAACAAAACTATGCATAATGCAGACGCTTTCTCCGTGACTCTTTCCCCGATCACCCCCTCTGCATGCGTAGTTCACAGAAAATATTCTTAGTGAGTCTATAAGTTGTTCCTCCGTGTCCTGTCCCCACACTGTTTTTAGTTGTGTATTCAGAGGAACGGGCAGGGGGGAAATTCACACATATAAAAATCTAGTTATGATTCCCCTTATTTCTAATTCCTCATTCAAATGTTATCCCTGTGGATTTTGTAAGCTTCTATCTGTTTTATACTGTTATTGTAATAAACACTGACTGGCGAAAAAACGACTGCTCGACTTGAAGACTCTCAGTTGACTGACGGGTTTCCGACCAATGATTCGGCTCCTCGAACTTCAGGGGGCTGCCCTACGAAATTCATACTATTGTAGATTGTGTAATTGTGGGAGCCCAGCCCGCCTCAGGGACTCCAGCACAGCACCCACATGCTGCATATGCCGCTCCCAGGTGTCGCTGTGAATAATAACGTCATCGAGGTAGGCCGCGACATATGCTACATGCGGACACAGAACGCGGTCCATGAGTCTTTGAAAGGTGGGTGGGACACCGAATAACCCAAACGGAAGTGTGCGAAAGTGGCATAAGCCAAACGGTGTGGAGAACGCCAACTTTTCCTTGGACTCCTGAGACAAGGGAATTTGCCAGTAGCCCTTGGTTAAATCCAGTGTCCCGAAAAAACAAGCCGTACCTGACCGGTCGAGAAGTTCATTGACCCGGGGCACCGGGTAGGCGTCGAACTTTGACACCGCATTCACCCTTCAGTAGTCCAAGCAAAACCGGACTGATCCCATTGGGCTTACCCGCCAGCACGATGGCACTAGACCAGTCACTCGTGGACTCCTCTATTACACCCATGTCCAGTATGGCCACTAATTCCGCCTGCACGAGCTTGCGTTTCTGTTCGGGGAGGCGATGATCGGCCGCTTTTTGAACCTCCGGCCCCAACTCATCCCGCTCAATGACCGGCGTAACCAGAGCCACGGACGCCCCCTCCCTCCATTCTTTTAAGAGGTTTAGGGGATAAATCTGTGTCGCCCCCTGCCTGTCAGACCGTTCGACCTCATAATCGATCTTGCTAACCCACCGTGTGACCACAAAAGGCCCTTGCCACTTTGCGAGCAATTTAAAGCTGGATGTAGGGAGCAACACTAACACCTTGTCTCCTGGTGCAAATTGTTGGAGTCGAGCCCCCCGGTCGTATAAGAGGCGCTGACGTTCTTGAGCCCGGTGCAAATTCTCCCGTGATAACGGCCGAATCAGTGTGTCTAACTTTGCTCTAAGGTCCATAACATGGACCTTCCTCCCAGTTTTCTTTAATTAGGTCTAGCAACCCCCGGGGTCTCCTGCCAAAGAGGAGTTCATAAGGAGAAAATCCTGTGAAGGCCTGGGGAACCTCCCACACCGTAAACAACAGGGGGTCCAACCACTTGTCCCGAATACGGCTATCGTCGTGAACGATCTTTCAAATCATTTTTTTCAGGGTTTTATTAAACCGCTCCACCAGTCAGTCTGGGGATGGTAAACCCTGGTCCGAATTGAGCGGACACCCAGTAACTCGTAAAGTTCCCGAAGTGTACGTGACATGAAGGTAGTGCCCTGGTTGGTCAGGATTTCCTTTGGAATCCCGACTCGGGAGATGACCTGAAACAGCGCCTGCGCCACACTTTTGGCCATAATACTGCGCAGGGGCACTGCTTCCGGGTGCCGGGTTGCATAATCCACTAGGACTAACACAAAACGACACCCACAGGCACTGCGGTCTAACGGCCTGATGAGGTCCATACAGAGTCTTTCGAAGGGGACCTCGACTAGGGGGAGGGGCCTCAACGGCACTCTTGGCGTAGCCGGAGGGTTGCCTAACTGGCACTGAAGACACGCGGCGCACCATTTACGCACATCTGCCCAAATGCCCAGCCAATAGAAGCGGGCCATTGTCAGCTGTCGTGTTTTCTCGTGACCGAGGTGACTCGCCATCGGGTTATGGTGAGCCGCCTGGAAGAGCATTTCCCGGCGGCCCTTCGGCACCAACAACTGGGTTATCTCCTCTCCTGTCTAATTGTCATGGCTCACTTGATATAACCTGTCCCTAATCACCGAAAAATATAAAAGTACCCTATGCTTTTTTCCTTGTGACGAATTTCACGCTGGACGATCGGATACGTGTGAATAACCCCATGCACACAACAAACCTCCACCTGTGACGCCTCCACCAAAGCCCTGGGATGAAGCAGACGTTGCTGGACCATCGTCTGCCAACAGCCCGAGGCCAGCAAAGCCTGATGTCTATCCCCTTGTAGCCTTACCGATTCTTGGTAGGCTCCTTTCCGACCGGGGGAGGGATCCGGCGGGCTGCGACCCGGACCACCTGGACCAGTTCCATCTGAGGACGGTCGTGGCAGTTGTAGCCGGGCCGCCCGCAGTGTCCGCACCCCTGCCAAGATGTCTGCGCAGCTGCCTGATTTCCCGCGGCAGCATCGCCATGGGAGCTGAGGGGGGACAGAGATGGGAAAGAGGAGAGAGCGTCCCACGGCACCACAGAACCTGGCCAATCCCGCGTAGGTCCTGGGATCGGACGTAACGCCCCACCAGACATTGTCCTCTGGGGCATCGGGACGGGCTGGGGACCCGGCAAATCCCGCATGGGTCCTGGGGTCGGACGAAGCGCCACCCCTGACATTGTCCTCCGGGGCACAGTGACGGGCTGGGGACCCGACGAATCCCGCGTTTGTACTGGGGACGGACGTACAGCCCCCCCTGACTTTGTCCTCCCGGGTACCGCAACGGGCTGGGGACCTGGGGAATCCTGCGTGAGTCCGCGGATCTGGACCTCTGGCCGGCTCCCGGCCGGTGACGGCGGGCCGGCGGCCGGTCACGGCGTGGTCCAGGGAGGACAGGCCCCAGCTGGCAGCGGAGGTACTCCCGCTCTTCACTCCAGTTCAGCAAGGCGTTTCGCAGCCCACGGATCGACTGCTGGGAGCCTTTTACCCAGCGCCTTGCCCCTCCCGGGTCCCTGCTCATGCGCCACTTGTGGGAGTCTCTAACCACAGTTAAGGGTCCAGGGTGGGAGTCTTTCTGGCCGTTGTGTGCCAGCATGACTTGAGTTTTATTGTCCATTTCAGTCTATGGCACGCAGGCCATAATTATATATATATATATATATATATTTATATATACTGTACATATATATATATCTGAGGATCTATTATAAAATGGTGGATAATAGCCCTCTCAGGCGCAGGAGCAATGGCATTCTGCTCCTAATCTGCTCACGAGCCCGTGCGTCGATCTCCACTGTAAGGCAAACAAGACATTAATGGAAAAACTCCCTGCTAAGAGTTGGGCCGATTCGAGGCAGCTTGGTGACCGCGGGAAAAGGGAACCGTGCTGTCATCTGCAGCTGGTGCTTGACCACGCCCCTTTGTCCACCACAGTAATGTAATGGTAAATAGTGAATCTTTTCAATTATATTTTATATGTTTTGTATAGTGTTTGGTACTGGCCTCCAGGGTTCAAAATGTGGGTTTGGGAAAATAATACCATATCAGCGAGATTTGTGTAATGTAATGTACAGAACAAAGACAATTTAACTCCACTTTTGTGGACTCCCCAGACGTTGAGTTTACTCTATTGCCGTGGAGTATGTTCCGTCTCGTGTCAGTCAACAGCTCCGGCTGGATGGGGGGGTTTCGGAATAAAGAGACAACCAAAGATGGAGACAACAAAGTGAGAGGATGATGGATGCATTTCTATCAGCCCTGATCTGTGGAATTAGAGAAGCTTGACGTGCTGTAGCTCACATTGCCGTAGCAATTTCAAACTTTTCCCTTTTTATTTTTCCCAGGGATGTAACATTTCTATACTAACTCTCCCTTTCTCAAACCAGTGAAATCTGAATATTTTGTATCATCAAGGTGCTTACAGCGCAGGCTGGCGTCGCTGTCACACTCCGCCGGGCCGGATGGATCTTTATCGCGACGCTTTTCATGTGAAAGTGTTTACAAAGGCGTCGTTGAATACTGATCAGTCCATTTAGGCTGCATACCAGAAAATCAATTAAAGCTTAAATTTTGGCGGCGTGACAAACGTCTGTTTTCCGTCGGGTGGAGTAGTGGCTATACTTTTGTGTTTGTGTCTTAATCTAAATCGCTGCTTGTACTGCGGTGGTTTGCAGTAAGGATGTTGAGAATGTTGTTATCTGCATTTTCAAAGTTTTGAATGAAATTAAATGCTGTTTCTCATCTGATCCCTGCTGGCATCTTTTTCATATGAATATTAATCCAAAATAGTTTACAAAATACTTTCTTAAATCATGTCTTAAAGTTGGATGGAAATTGAAAGTGATATTTTCCACCATCACTCATAAGTTTTCTCTCTTCACTTTGTAAAAAGAACTGGTGTATAAAAGGTAGACATTTTATTTGTTTTATTATAATTTTGTTAATTTTTACTATTTTAAGCGAGCGCCCCCTAGTTTCGTCGATGAAAATCGATCTTGTCTTCAGATTCATGTGATCACATACAGCCAATCGGAGCACAGCCTGTCGTTAGGAAGCCACGCCCATATTAGGAAGCCAAGTTAACACCAGGAAGCCCCGCCCACCCATTGAACCGAGCATGCTTTCCATAAACCTTTTCAACATTGACTGTCATGGGTAAAACAATAAAAAACATCATGGTTTAGTCATTAACGAAAGGTTTTTACACACATAAAAACACTCATTTGTGACCCACAGCAGCAAAACCCGCTATCTCGCGCATTTCTAAAATTGCCGGGAGCAGACAAATAAGTTGAAAAAACCTTTCTTGAAGGAAAATTCGATTTTTCAGGATTCGTGTTCCTTTGTGGTTTTTTTTTATCTCTCAACATATTTTCAGAACCGAGTTTGATTTACAAATAGTTGCAAAATGTTGAACCGTGGAGTTAAATATTCCCGTTAGATTACATGGGGAAACATAGTTCACTTACCGAGACGCTGAACAGCGCTGAACAACGTCGATCGATTGTTTCCTTTAACGCGAGCGTCCAGGTGAAGATCATTCCTCCATATTCCATGTGATGTGAAGTAACAATGTGAAACCGTTTTGATACAATTCAACCTTTAAATTGTACTACTTTCACACACAATGAGCCATTGTTGTGAAACGGCGGATTCTTAGAAGAAGAAACATTTGCTTCACGCACCTATGTCACTTCCGTATACAGACAGTTAAAGCGCAGCACAGGGGTGCTTTGGTTTCACTTGTCTGTGAAAACTTTCCTCTCCGTATCGTTATGGATTATGTGAATCTGGTGGCGGAAGCTCTGAATCATATCTCGGGCCTTAATCTGACCAGTGCGATAGATCCAAGTCAGTGTAAGCAGCTAGTTCTGGACTATATTATCCGCGACGAGAGTCTGTTCTTGACAGTGACGCTGAGAACGACAGTGCTGCTGAAAACTACAGCGATTCTGAATCTGATACCTGCGTAATCCCCGACTTGGAGAACATTTCAAACGGCGGATTTCAACATGAATGGGACGATGAAACACATATTTTTCAGGAAGTACCGGAAGAGACCGACGACACGCCCGTTGTTGTTACAACGGAAGAAGTTGATGAAGTAATGAAGTTTGTTGAGGCTGGTGATACAAATTATGACCGAGTAGCAATGGACAAGATTCTCAAGTTTACCTGCAAATGCGGCCAGGGGCGAAAAGAAAAGGGCAGGCTTGACCGGGAATCGTGCACAGAAAAACTGGATCCTGAGTTTATCTATAGATCATGCTAAATGATTGAAGCCTTAACAATTTATTAAACAGACATGTTTATCATGGGGCAGCTATTCTGCAATGGGCAACGCATATTTGGCATGCGCACATTTATGTATAAAATGACACACCGAGGTTGATATACAGAGACTTATATTGTTAATAGACTGTACATTTTGTTGTGTTGTCCGCACTTTTAAACTCTTAAATAATTCCTCTTTTATAAAACATGTATATTCTTAGTGTTAACTAAAAGCTTTTTTTAAAACAAAAGATGTTTTCGATCACGCTGTTCAACATTCCCTCAAAACACAACAACATTGCAGAGATTGCCCCATTCAGCAAGGTGTCAAGTCCCCTTTCAACAGGCCATGCGGCAGTGTTAGTCCTCCAACCCTATTTGCATTCTGGGAGCTGGCTGAATGAAGCCAAGTGTGGGGGAAACTTTTGAGGTGATTATCTCAGAATCACAGTTTGCCACACCCTTGTCATTAACAAGTCATAGCTTAAAAAAAGATTTGCTTGATTTGCACAAGTGACATCTTGTTTTGAAACTCTGATTCTTCAAACTCAAATGCCGGCAAATTACCCTAAAGTACACAGTGCTTTTAAGTTAACTGTTTGACAGTCACAGACAGTCATAATGTCACCGATATGTAGCATTTTCCATAGACAAAGCACTATGGTGTCGTGTTTTTTGCAATTAAATGCCGGGTTTTCTCTCAGGGTGCTATTTCCAAAAATAAGAAATGGATATAACAGTAACACTGGAAATGCAATAACTGGGAGGCCTCATGAACACAACATAAACCAGTATGCTCCATGCACTGTTAGATTGTTAGTGTTGGTGCCGTTGCCCAGAAAGCCTTTAGACATTTAGGCTCATCATAAAACGGCTGCATTTCTACTTGGTTTGGCCATGTTCAATTTTGAAGTGAAGAAACCCCAAGCGAGTAGCCATTTGGGCTCAAGCAAAGATGAGCTTTGTAAAAGCCTGGCCAGATTGTCCATTAGCTAATCATTTCATGGTTTATCTCGCTTATGTGGCTTTGTTACGCTTTTCCCATTCAAATTCACACTTGTTAGGGCTTATCAAAGGAATTTCTCGAGATGCCGTATCGCTGTACCATCTCTGTATGAAAAAAAAAAAAATGTTGCAAGCATTTGCATTACAAAACAGACCTCACAGCCACGGAGGCATTTGTCGACACAAATCCCCCTGTATCACAGCCGTGTTGTGGAAAACCATTAAAGCACTCTTAGGCTTATTTAACTTCTGGACCCTCGTTGCTTTGGGGGCAAAATTCTAATTTAAGTCGAGAAAAATTGGAGAATGAAGAACGGCAATATGTTGATGTCATTTTCACATTGCTAGTCGTGGATTAGTGTTACAGGAATTGCCGGCGGTTAAAAGCGTTGGGGTACGCCTTATTACTGAAGCACAGTGCTAGTTTAAGGGAGCGCGGGCCGCCTATTCCATCCTCCCGATTCAGCAGGAAAACATTCGGACACAGCTATATGCGGAGTTAGGATAAGGTAAGGATAAGGATAATGAGCACAGACTTGACACGTTTGCTAAAAAAGCTCCCAAAGTACAGACTGGCTTCTCTGTTTCATAGTGTAGTTTCACCCAAAATGCCCTGATGTACTGTACAAGGAGTTAACATGGCTCAACATCTGCAAGGAGATCAACAATGATGGACTAATCGACCAGTTACGTTAAAACCCAAGGCTGTAAACGAGCGGGAGGGTGAATCAACGGCATATGTTCGGGACATTTTGTGCCCGTACCGTCAGCTGTTCGCCGATTACGGTGCGATGACTTGGCGAGGCGTGGGGTGTGTTTTTTAAGAGCGCGAGGCGCCCGGGTGGCTTGGCTGCGGGCAGGACATCGGGCAGGAATGGTGCCTTGTCGGCCGTGGCTCTGAGGGGATGTGACCCACTGTGTCTGGCAGGGTTTGGGAGCGCGACAATCTGCCGCTCCCATGGACATTACTGTTGTACTGTTGCGCTCAGGAAATAACACATAGCACAGCTAAACTTTGTCTCCACGGAAAAAAAATTATAATTAGTGGTCACGAGTATAATAGTGAAAGTGGGTTGGATTCGTTTTTTTTTTCTGTGGCAGCAGCAGGGATGAAGGCAGTGCGGGGTTGTACAGTGGGCAAAAAAGGCGGCATCAGGAATCGAGTTTGTGTTTTTATACCTTCCGTGTGTCTTTTATTTCAAATTGAAGAAGTCAGCGCTCTGTAATGTCTGCTTCCTTTCTCTTTTCCTCAATTTTGCCCTTAATATTGGACAAGCTTTGGCATCGGCAGGCTGTCTGACCCTTTCACTGCGAGTGGGAGCGGGAGTGGGAAGGATGCGAGCACAAAGTGTCGGAAGAAAACGGATGCAGCATCCGCAGTGGAACCCACTGGTTTCTGGGAAGACGATTTGAAGCCTCGAGTTGGGGCTTACGCCCGTTGCGGGAAACGGAGCCAGAAGTTTCTAAATTTGGGCAGCGGGGGCGGAGTCTTGGTGTGCTGTGGGGGGAGGGAGGGAGAGAGAGAGAGAGAGAGAGAGAGAGAGAGAGAGAGAGAGAGAGAGAGAGAGAGAGAGAGAAGCCTTTCAAGCCTTAATACCCTCTTCACGGAACAATTCGTTTTGAAATAGCGAACGCGCCTATTAGCAGAAGTAAACAATATCGAGACCAGAAAATCTTGTGGAGATATTTATTGACTTTGTATTTCTGGCAAGAATTTCCATCTCTTTCCATTCATTCACGTTCAGACGGACGCCAGCATGTAGTGAACATTAGTGGAACTGCAGTTCAAGGCACTTCAGAATTTCCCCGTTTCTCTGTTTAAATTCACCGCTTTGGAAATGTTTCGGCGAATAGACTTTTCTCCTGTTGAGAGAGAGTTAAGGGGCATAACTTTCCAAACCCCCGTCGTCATTCCGTCACCTTCACTCCCTTCGATGGCTCCTGCCCTTGACCTTCACCCCGTTCACCCCATGACTCGCTCTCCTCCGTCTCCGGGTGCCAATTTTGTGACCTCTCACCCTCACCTTCACCCACTCTCCTGCTCTCACTCTGTTCTTCTCTGTTTGTCCTCCCCACTTTCCTTTTGCTTTTCTTTTCTCATTTTCTCTCCAGCGTCCTCCCTCTTCAAAATTGAGCTTTATGTGGGATTTTAACAATGGGTGCCCCCCCCCCCCCCCCCCCCCGTCCTCCTGCTCCAAGGAGGAAAAGGTCCAGTTTTACCGCCCTATAGGAAATGGCCAGTCTTTCAGTCATTCTTTTGTTGGTTTCTTTTGTGTGAATCAATTTTGGTCAAATTTTTGCCGATTCCCGTCAAGTGGACAAAAAACACTCAGGAGCCCCCGACAACAAATCACCTATTTTGAATGCACACCAAAATAATTAAAAACAAACACCAACAAAAAGGCTGATATCTAGCTATTCTAGGTGCATCCAACTGGGGGAACATCGATAAAGAGGTGGATTATCGATTCTGGATGAATTAGGTAATTTGGAACGGGTTCCAATTCGCAGTATATTCTCAATTACCACGCTCCGCTCAGTTCTGATGGTGTTTTCATAATGGGACGCTCGTCAGGTCAAAGACAACTTTCTACATGCACAGTTCAAGAGAGAACACATGCATGGGAGAAATTGCAAATACTTTTTGAATTAATATAAGAGTTGACAATAATATACTGTACTTGAGTGCTGAGATGGCTCGGATGTGGGTAATATGCTCATAGGCAACTCTATTACTCATCTTGCCACGTCAAACAATAATCTACCACTTGTACCATGACAATGCTCCGTTTGAAAGAATATATGCGCTTAGCTCTAAATGAAATCAATGCTGTTTGTTCCTATCAGTATAGTGTTTCATGCCTGTCATCTCACCCTCATCTGGTGAAAAACCGCTTCTGTGCCGAGGTGTGGCGGCGCCATTGTTTTCCTATTAAATCTGGTTTCCCCCTTCAAATTTTTAAATGCTGTGACCTTTCGGGGATGAAGAACGATGAGGAGGAAATGAGATTCTAACTGGCTGGCAGATCTGTCGAATCAACCCCATAATCGCTGGTGTCGTTGTTAAAGGGGACCTATTATGCTCCTTTTTACACATGTTAATATAGGTCTCTGAGGTCCCCAAAACATGTTTTTGAAGTTTTTTGCTGAAAATGTCACTGAGATTATGCCTTCAAGCCATGGTGACATGAGCACAAGTTCTGGGTTCTGAGTCAGTGGGGTTCTGTAAACTTTCACTGGTTTCACCGTATCAGTACACTAAAATCGGTTTCTGAACAAATTTGAGGCGAGAAATAAGCAATCCGGTTGCTGAGTATTCTCATATTCGATCTTCAAGGCCTCATTTAAAAATTATTTCCGACTTTGGGCGCCGTTCTCCAAGCTTGTGGGGGACACGGACACCACACGGGGACCCACCGGGACTCCCGCACGCGGGGGTTTTTGTTTCATGTAAAGGTCGGAAAATGAATGTAGATAAATAAATACATCTACAATAAAAACACTCTATTTTTATTGGTTTTGCCTGGAGAAATGCACCGCCGATCCGACGGAGCAGACGACCATATAAAGAAATCCCTGCAGTCGAAAATAGAAAAAAAACGTAGAAACTTTGAGTGTTCAGGGCAGGTCGGAAGCGTTTGGTTCACAACGATTACTTTGTGATTATTAGTTTAGCACATTATTTGACACTTTGGCCACGTCTTATATGAACATCCAACACTGTAACATTATATGTACGACAGAAAATAAGGAAAAGCACAACAGGTCCCCGTTAAATAAAAAACACCATTTATTGCACTTATTAAAAATGTATTTCGAAACCAAAACGTTTCCATTAAATGGAATAAATGGTATAAATGGAATCCCCTTTACAGTTGGCGCACCAAAAATGTTTCCAAATAAAGAGGATCCCAACCATTTCTTTTACCCAATCCATGACCTACATGTAGAGTAACCTTTTGCCCTGAGACCAACCGAATATATCAGTAAGTTTTGACTTTATTATAGTAAACCATTTTCCCAGGTGTACAGAAAATCAGTGTCCCAAATGCAGCTCTAAAGTACCATAATATTTCTGTTTGAATGTGATATTTTGCACGGTTGGTGTTTTTCCGTCTTTGTGGTTATCGTACAAAAAAAAGGAATAACGGAACAACCTTTAAATATATCTGTAGTATAAAAGAAATTATGATAAAAACCGTCCTTGATTGGAAACCGGCAAGGGCAGCATCGAAGTGACGGACAGAACATCCCATTTCAAAACCGAGATGACTGAAAGTGGAACTAATTCGCCGCCACGGTGAACTACTGCAATCTGATTACTTCTCTCTATCGCTGCGCGTAACTCGATCCGCTTTAAGAAAGGATTTGATCCAATTCGGAGTGCGGAACTCCAACGTATTTATCCCCACGGAGCGTCCGTCCGTAACTAACCAACTAAAAACTATGGATTTCACTGGATACCATTTCATATTCAGAGTATTCCAACGTTCCATGTCTCCCCCTGAGAAATCCAATGTGTCGTCGCCGGGGCAACTTTACGGTGGATAGGGGGCGGGTGTGAGATGATAAGCAGTGACAAGGGGATCGTATAACACCCCTCCCCCAGGGACCCCTGATGAGTAACGAGAGGGAGACATATAAATAGAAGGAGACGGAGAGAGGGAGAGGAAGAGAGGAGGACTGAAGACCACGAGGCGGAGAGAGGGGAGACAAAATGCGGGGCTACACTGTCTGACCCCCTTTCATGAAAAGATTCCTCCTCCCCCTCCTCTTCCTCCTCCTCCTCCTCTTCCTCCTCCTCTTCCTCCTCCTCCTCCTCCTCCTGGCCTTTGGTCACTAAAAACCCTTCTTTTTTTTTCGGAGAGCGAAACCCGCTTGTCTTCCCGCGTCCGTTGCCGTGGCCATAAAACTTGGTTTTCGATGAAGTTATTTATTTTATATCTGAGCTTATTTTGAAAGTGCAGGTGGTGTAATTAATGCCGCCGGTTGAGGGGCGGGCTGAATAATAGATTGTTCTTGGAGAGGCTGCGTGTCGAGCGGAGAGAGCCATTGTACGTAGGTAGGCTCGGGTCAGCGCGGCGGTAATCAACTCTGGCGAAATCTCCTATTATTCAGAATCAATCCACCTCGCGGCCGAGAGAGGCCAGGCAGCCGGCTCTAAAAATATTTTCCCTTGACATTGTTATTTTATTTTATTTAAAGCGAAGCTCCGAGCTCGGCCGCCGTTTCCATTAGTAAGCTCACTGCAAACTAGGTGGAGCTTGGCACCAAGAGCTCTTAAAGGGATATTAAAAGAGCACGGCAGATAATGTCCTCATTTACTTCTCCAGATTTGGCGATGTGAGACACTTTTGTCCCGGAAAAAGCAATTTTACTTCCTGCTAAACGTATTCAATAGGCAAAGAATTGACTTTTATTCATCTTTGCCGAACGGCTTTGAAGGTTTTTAAGCCGGGAAATTCTCTCCGGTGGGAGCCGCGTGCCACCGGAACGCCGGTAGTACAGCTCTGCTCCCTGTGTGCATACAAAGGAAGGGCTTTTGCATTCTTCCCACATGTTACTCCAACCAGGTGAAGGAAAGTCTCAACCGCCGAACAGCTGCAGAGCGAAGCAATGCGACTCCGTCCTAGTGAATGCCATCTCTTGTTAGTATCATAGTCGAGATGCCTGGAAGTTTGAGAAACATTTTTTTTCACATCATAATATTGCCTCTATACCGTGACACTGAAACGCCTCGAATAGTTCAGATACCCTTGACATAAGATTTGAACATTTACCAGTACCTGAAGTTGTATTGAATTTCCTATTTTTACTTGTTTTTTTTTGCCCATATTGCAGAGTTTGACGGTTGCAATGTAGATAATGCAGTCATCCAAAGTTGGATATCGAGATGGATTCACTATATTGTTCAGCCCTATAGGTAGCGGCTGAATGTCTCAAATTGAAATCCCATGAAGTGAAACTCCCTTCATGGGACTTCACCCACTCGGAAGGCTGACATTCTCTATCTGTAATGTAATATCAAGGTGTAGGCCTACGCGTTCTGATGAGATGAGATGAACTGATGCATGAATTGATATGAATAGCATATCTTTATTTGGCTCTTTTAATTGTGAAAAGAAAAAGTAAGAGAGTGACAGAGAAAGTGTCCCTATGACGCTCCCTATGACGCACATAAAGAGGCGTAAAATAAAAAACACACCCCCGTCGCCGGCGCCTTTGCGATTTGAAAATTGCGTTCTATTAAATTGCGACATTGGTTTGAATTCGATTCGTCGTTCAGCCCTACGTGAGGTCCGATAGCGCCGTTTGCTTTGAGGGGTTGGAATGTCCTCTAGTGGACAAAACATGCATAACAACTATATGCATGCTGATAGTGTGGGCGCATAGTCAGTACTATATATAGTACTAAATTTGAGAATGAAATATTTGAATATATTATAATATCAAAAATTATAAAGCATACAAATTTGAATGGCGTTATAGAGGAATATCTGCAGCCCTAGTATTTACCATAATGCTGCTTATTTTGCCATTGATAACAATGTATATGAATCGCATAGACGATAAATATACGATTCTTTTTTTGATTGCATAATCAAATAAATAGCGTCAGCAAGTGTAATCTGCTCCTTCAGAAGGGACAAGGGCGTCTACTCTACTCGACCTCTATGTGGAATGGATGATGCAATTTCTTTTCAATATCTTGAAAAAAATATGATAAATGCACGGATATATGTGACTGGTCATCACATGTCCCATCGATGAATGCGACATATGACCAGTGAAATATGTCATCTCAATCTCAGCTGCACTCCACGTCACCCCCACATCCAGTCCCTGCCGTCGGAGGCTGTGAAATACCTGAAATCCTCGGAAGAAATAGTCAAACCGCGCCTCTCTCCGTCTCAATCTCCTACTGCTGGCGGGCAGCGGCGAGAACGATCACAGCTTTCGACGGCTTTGAAATTGACGACAGCCCTTGAAAGACAGCGTTGAGGACAGAAGTGGCCCGATTAATTGCGCTGGGGGGGTGACCGACCTTTTGCGGTGGAGGTCTCAGAGAGATATTGCCGCTCGGCGGGAGCGGAGATTCGTCGCAGCGGCGGAAGTGTGTGCGTGCGCGTGCGTGCGTGCGCGTGGTCTTTTTCCTCACCGCCGTCACGAAAAGGGCCCTTTCATTTCGCCGTAAGGAATTCATGAATACACATGTAAACACGTCTTTCTGCTCTTGATAACACTTTTATCCCCTGATGGGACACACTCGTGTAATTGATACCGCACTTGCTTACTTACCGCACATCACCGTTTCAGCGAGGAGGGGGGGGTCAAAAGAGATCATGGCGTTACAGCCATTACAGCCATGTTCCTCCACATACCTTTCCAACCCCGTCCACTTCACTGGAACGAGCTGCTGCTGCACCTGAAGAGCTGAACCCAAAAAGCACTTGGCAGGTTTAATTCACAGAGAAGAAGGGAAGGAGCGTGGGGGGTGTGGGTGGACTGGTATGGCCGCCGATTATAGCTGACCGTGCGCTTCCCTGACACTGGAGACACACACTCGCACAAACTCACAAACACACGCTCACGTATACAGCAACACTTCAACAGGATGCTGGATTGCTTCCAGGCACGCCACCATGCTAAGCAGATGCTCGCAGGCACACCAGCATATGTACATGTCACACGCGCACGGGCGCGCGCCCACACACACACACACACACACACACACACACACACATGCACTATAAGCCATGCACCTACAGTAATTACTGCAGTACAGAGCACAAAAATCAAAATGTCTCATAAATATTCTCCCATGAAAACATCAGAATCTGAAAAACCCCTTGATGAGCAGTGCGTAAATCACACAGGAAGCCAGTGATGGGGTCACTTCCTTTAGGCGCGCTGGCAATCGATGAGGCCCGGTGTGAATACATGTCTCAATACGTGCCATTGGCAGAGTTTATTGAGCGATGCCTGCGGTCGGGGGCACATTCATTTGGACAGAACGAAGCCTCGCTGCCCTGTTGCTGCACCTGTCTGCCTGTCAGAAATATCAATACAGACAGTGGGGAATCAGCGGCCAGGGGTGGCCGATGATTCAAATTGAAATGCATTTTTCCACAAATGTTTTTACATTTTTTTAGCAACATTTTTTTCTGCTACCGTCCCAAAATTAAAATATTGTCATATCTTTCCTACACTATTTGAGTATGATCTAAAAAAAAAAGAATAATAATAATTATTATAATTATAATAATTATATATATCACCTTTCAATACATTATATAGCACCTTTTAGACATGAAATACAATTCAAAGTTCTTCAAATTAAAAGTGGAAAACAAACAAATGAAAATATTGCACACAAAGTGGATAAAAACGTTGAAAAGCTGATACACAAACTGTACACATGATGGTGCACAGAATTTAAAACACTTAAAGCTAAATGCGCCTAATTAAATAATAAATAAAATAAAAATGAAGAAAAAAAATATAAGTAAAAAATAAGTAAATAAATATTTTCAGCTCTTAAAAAATGTCCTATATGCCGACCTACAACCTATAGTTTCCCATAATATGAGATGTGTGTGTCATTTGAGGGAGTTTTCATCTGGTGGTATCATACTTTGCACATAGTTTGACATGGATTCCTCAACATGAGATTTTCAGTAAATAACAAGCGTTATGTTTATCAATGTATAGGATAGAATATAGAATTCCCTATTATCATGATAATGACATGGCTCCCCTGCCTTGGTTAAAGCTCTGCAACCTACATGGAAAAATATCCTTTCACAATTCTTAACAGACTTTAGTTGCATTATATAGGTTTCATTCTTAGTTTATCATTTTTTGCAGTAGATATATTAGGGAAGCAGCATGTTCGGCCACTGATAATATTTATCGCATAGCAAAAAAAAATCATTCATCAATCATTCAGCCGAATGAGTATAAAAGCAGAATACTGAATGCTGAATAGTCGCAGGTTTTTCTCCTTTGTCAGTTATTAATGATAAAAAGCAAACATGTCAGAGTCAAGAAACACAACAAAATATATCAAAGTTACCATGTTTAAGTGACGGGTAGAGCTAAATGTGTTTAATTGTGAAGTGCAGGTGCAGTTTGGTGATTTAGCAGCTACTGTCAAGCTGCGAGATGTGAGGAAACATTATAATAGAAGACAGCGCAGCAGGTCCCTAGTCAGAGCAATTAAAACAAAAAAAATCTAAAATCATCAACTTGCTATGGGGAATACAAAATCTGGTATTTACAAGCAAGCATGTTATGTTTAGTGGTTAATGATTGGCTGATATATTTGAAATAACTAGTATGCCGAGTATTATAACTAGTATGTCTAGTATTATCACAAGAGTGCCTAGTTTTCTAATTAAATGCCTAGTTTTATCACTAGTTTGTAATATTATGTACTATTATGACTATATAGAGACTATATACTATGTACACTATATACACAATATATAGTATATACACTACATACACTATTTATACTACATACACTACACACACGATATATATGATATACACTATATACACTATATGCACTATATATCTTATATGAACTATATACACTATATATACTGTACTATACATATACATACTATGTACACTATATATGCTATATACACTATTAATACTATATACTCTATATACACTATATAATACTTTATACACTATATACACTATATATACTATATACGCTTTACACTGTATATACACTATATACCTATATTTACGTTATACACTATATATACTATATACACTATATATACTTTATACACTACATACACTGTACACATCTCATCTCATCACCGTTCTCAGTCTCAGTCTCGTTCCTGCAGTCCGTCAGTATTCACTACACTAGCGTTCGCAATGGCCACGCCCCCTTATCGTTACATAACGACCAATACACTTAACGACCTGGTCCTCGGAACGGTACTCGGTGGTGAGGAGTACCTCTACTCGCTCGTCCAGCCCAGAGCCCGCCCCCTGCACTGAGCTGATTGGTCTGACGCTGCACCAATCACTCGCTCTTCCAGCCGATGAAGTCAAGGTCTGACTGCGAGTACTGAGTGAGTGACTCGAGTCAGGGACTCGAGTTGCACCAATCACTCGCTGACTCAGTACTCGCTCTCCCTGCCCAGAGCCGAACCAAAATCACTCACTCAACTCAACAGGTTTCATGCCAAAGTGACAGTCAGCAACCATCCATTAATTTAACTTTTTCCCTTTTTCTTAGTTTACTACATACTCAACTCTATTCTGATTGGTCAATCATAAAATTTCAATCACGTTAAAATGTTAATTTAAACTAATTTAAAAATAAACGTTTTGCCTTGAGAACCTCCTCCTTTACCACATCGATATGGGCCATTTTCCCGGAGCACATCGGTGGCCTAATCATGTGACTCAGTGGGGCGCGGACGTGGGCGAAACTCTTTGGCTCGGCGGGTGCGAGCGACTGACAGGGTGACTTGACGCTCGGCCGTCAACTCCAGCTGAGCAGCTCTGACTCGTGACCTGTGCACTTGTGAGTGAGGGAAGCTCTGAAACAGGTTGAGTGCTTCTTCTGAACAAGCCCCCAGGAACAGAGCCGGGCATTGACGCCAATTTCACATAGCGGTCAAACCGTGTTGTTACAGCTGGGTGCGACAGGGGCCCAAACATTTTTTTTACCCGCACACAATCATGGAAATGGCAATCATCATTTGGCTTCACAACTCCCGCAAAATGACTACTTTAACTATGAGAATTTGATCCATTCGGTCTGATAACATCTGGAAAGTCTAGAAGAGCGGCGCGATTAAATTAATTTATCCCTTTAAGTTAGCTGAGGGCTAAACCGGAAGTGAAGGGGCTCGACTGGGCCCGGTAGGGGGTTCCCAAAGCTCTCGGTGACCGACTTAGTGACTCGAGTGACTCAAAAAACCCCACTCCCTTTAGTGAGCGACTCATACAAACGCGAGTCAGTTTAAAAAAAAGTCAAACCTCCCATCTTGAACACGAACAGCCAATGGTACAACAGAGAAACAACCATGTGACACGAACAGCCAATCATACGGCGCAGAGAAACAACCATGTGACACGAACAGCCAATCATACGGAGCAGAGAAACAACCATGTGACACGAACAGCCAATCATACAGAGCAGAGAAACAACCATGTGACGCGAACAGCCAATCATACGGAGCAGAGAAACAACCATGTGACGCGAACAGCCAATCATACGCCGCAGAGAAACAACCATGTGACGCGAACAGCCAATCATACGGAGCAGAGAAACAACCATGTGACACGAACAGCCAATCATACGGAGCAGAGAAACACGAACAGCCAATCATACGGCGCATAGAAACAACGATGTGTGCTATTTGAGTTTCTATCGTCACTGCTAGCGAGTGTTACAGTAGCATTAGCATGTAGGCGGGGCGTGAAACGAGGAATCCAGTTTAAGAAGTTGTTGCCCGTGACAACGGTCATGACTAACAGACAAGTTAATCGTTCTTGTATCTAGAAATAAATGACCCTTGATTGCCGCTATTGACCAATCAGAGGGGAGTCTTCCACAGAGCCGTGTCATAATGTATTAGTGCGCCACACGTTCTGTCCCATTTGTGCATTTATCATAACATCCGCTTCCAGTGCAGGCTAAATTGATAACTAATGCGTGAACGCTGTCGTCGCTTCTTTTAGGGCTTCAGGACGCTGAATAGCCGCTACCACTCGTGTCATGGTTACAATAGTACTAGTAACATCATTATTGTTGTTTAATCAATTATTGCTGTTACAGAGCTTCATGCATGCACGAGTTCAGTCGGACTCTGATATGCATTTGCTGCAAAAGGTGATATTGGATATATTTTCTGCATATAAGGTACTGAAAGTGTTTTTTTTTTCCTCACCCTAAAGATTTGTAATTGATTTTCATTGAAAGCAATCAAAAGCAACTGGAAAATGGCTTAGGTAAAAAAAAAAATAGCATCGGTATTCGGCATTCAGCCCACTGTTTCCGGAAATTTGGCTTTGACCTCGGCCAAGAATTCTCATTGTGACATGTCGCTTATAAATATTCATTACTGAGTAGTGCACGATTAGTAATGACATTGGCTTCAGAGTCATTACACAGTCACAATTTATTACATAGAAATATTTGAATTTAGAGTGGACAGTTGCGCTTATTCTTCTCATCAATTTCAGTCAATGGCAATTCTTATCTAGTTGAAGATTTATGAACAGTCTTAATTTTTATTTTTTTGGTCTTAACAGTTCAACTGCAAATACACAAAGCAGCGAACAGTACAGATAAACAAACAAAGCGGTCGACAATCTTGAGGCCATTCTGTTCTCATTGTTACCATTAATACAGGATGTATTACTACTTACCCTTCCACTACTTAAGTCATCAATATTCTTATTGTTTGGATGTTGAATGATATATTCATATAAATGCATATTCTACAATATTGACTATTATTATTCTTCTTATTATCATTATCATTATTATTATTATTATTATTGCAAAGCCATGTGATGGTTACCTTGCCTTCACATCTCTCTCACCTCATACTGTTGAACATTGAACGTTGCATCTTTCTCAATCCATCTTCAGATGATTAGTAGCGGCACGGTCCTCCACATGCTGGAGGGGCAGAGGGGGCAGCCTTGGCACACTGAAGGTTGGTCCACAGACTGACTTCTTTGAAGGACCAAATTCTGGCCTTTGTGTCTGAAGTGTAGCGTCAGAGCTTGACTTGCATGCTTAATACTACCGTCTTCAATACAAATTGCATTGACAAATCTTTGTCGCCACCCAGACTTGAGCATGGCGATGTTGCCGAAGCGGGTCTTAATGAAGAGAACATATTATATAAGCTGATATTGTACTTTAAATCACCACATAGTTTTCAATTTGACAATTCAACCCTGACCTCTGCTGGATTTTTTTTTTCACGCAGGATTCAATTCCCATGTGATGGTGGTGATAATAAAGCGCTCCATCTGGCTCAGCCCCACCACCTACCTACCTGCAGGAGAAGCTGCTACAAGTTATCATGCCCCCCCCCCGGCACAGCCCATCCATCCGTGGGCTGTGTGGGTGTTATGAATCACCAACAAATATCATCATCAGCATGGTTCATCAAGAGCCGAGTGAAGGGCAGTGTTGCTCGTCCCTGATTAATGCATGCCGGTGCCCTTCACTTTAACCTGTTTCAGAGCGGGGATCCATATAGATAAGTCTACAAATTAGCTCTGCACTGTTATTTTACATTCTTCTCCATCGATGCATATATCGATACACATATACGGACATGAATACCTCTGCATTTACATAGAAAATAAACGGAAAATTACATATAAAAATACATTGTCTTCATACCTCTGGTTACCTATCGTTATCCTAGTAGTTTTCCCGGGAAACCATCGTGTTCCCAAACAGAAGATGGTAATGTTCGGAAGGGGGGGGCCTTCTTCTAACTCTGATTCTTGCCTGCATTCATCACGCTGGTGAGACTGGCTCGTAGGGATTGTGCCAAAACGGTTGAGTAATCTATAGGAATAAGTGGGCGCTTTTTGTTTTACACATCTGAAGTTACCTTGAAGCCCGTGCCAAGGGGATCAGTTTTCTTACAGCGGCGACTGCCGAGCCTCTGTGACCGATTTTGGCTGCAGTGTTGATTAGTGGCTGCGGGAAAAGCTACTATAAACTAAGTTTAATCTCCCATTTTACTCCACAAGGTGAAAAACCTTCTTCTGTAAATGTTTCCACTCTTGTGATGTTCCTGGGGCGCACTACGCCGACAAACCTTTACCAAAAGCGAACACGTGTATTATCACACCCCCAATAAACACAGATAGAATAGACTATGAGACAATGCAATATGAGAGAATTACAACACAGGGTTGTGTTACGGGAAAGATACATTTGCCCTCGTCATCCATCTTGTAGTCAAGAGCCAGCACCCTTTCCCATATCCATATTGCATGATTTATGTTATGCTAATTCCATATATGGTTGCGCTCATAAAAAAGTTAAATGCAACCCTTTGACGTTGAGAGCTGGAGAAAGTGGTTATTGATGGGGCTTCTCACTGCCCTGCCCCGACGGAATGTGCCGTCTTTCCAAATGAAATAGTGGACCTGTGTTTTTGTGGTATCATAAGCGGATGTGTGACGAAAAAGAAGAATCGTCGTCCAAACAAATGTCCCCTTACACTCTTATCGCCTTACTACGCTGGAGATCTGGAGCTGGAGGTCCGTGTTGCCGGTTAATGGAGTGCTGCTAATAGGGATAAAGTGACCCAACCCCGTAGCTCTGGGCATCTCAAACTCCCTTTAAAATGCCCCAGTCCATTTCAGAATGATGTATAATATGCATTGCCAGTCCATTGCTGTCCTTTGGAAGTGGAAGACTCTTAGTAGAAAGTCTACACTTTTTACAATTCCCTATAAACCTGGAGAAATCACGTCCAATGTCCGTTGCCATCATTTGTTTGATTCAACATCTGCACAGGGTAAAGCAGACTGAATGTTCATGTCAATCAACCTAATCCTGAAAATCCATAAAATTTGTAGGTGAGACCAAGCAATAACCATTACCTGAGAATGTTGACGCCAATGCCATGTGAAATGTGAAGTGCCTTAAACTGTAGTTTAGGCTCAATAGCCAAGCTTCCGTCTTCAAACTGGTGCCTTGGTTATGATTTTGAAAATGACTGTCGAGTTTATTTGGAGGCGTAGTCGCCTCGATTGACAGGTCTCTCGTTCACATTCAGGCAAGGTAAAACATTTCAGGCCCCATTTCTGGTGGCGAGTGTAAACGCAAACTTGGGGCTTCAAGGGTTTATTCAGAAACCAGCGGGTGACAATCCCTTTTGATTGTTGGAGTGCTTTCAGCGAAATCACTGTGGCAGATGATGGGGCGTGGTTAAGCCGGGGTCTGCGGGTAACCGCGTGGGCGTCGCGCCGCTGATTGCTCGGAGTCGGCTGGGAGAGTTTTCTTATGCGTTTGTCTTGCAGTGCGGATCTCGCGGTGCGGGATCCCAAAGCCTGCGGACCAGATCGCGAGTCGGACCCTCATGCACACACGAACTATGATGACTCATTGATGTTCCCGTTTGGTCAGCGAGCCTTTCTGTTTGATTATTTCATTATTATAAAAACACTGCCGGGTCGGCACCTCGCTGCCAGGAAGTCTCCGTCTCCCTCCCTGAACCTGGATCTATGGAAAGGGCTGTCCACAATAAAAAATGGCTTTTACTCCATCGCCATTATGCCTCCTCCCTACTCATTAAGCTTATCATCAGAGTTGTAGTTCAACACGTACAGTGCGTACTGTATATTCTGGTCAGCTACGGGCTCATTTGTAACATCTGGGTGTCATATACCGAGATTGGTACTGCTGAGTTGTTGTTTTTTTTTTAACCGGACGTGATAAATAAAACCTGGGTCAATGGTTTAGAAAAGAGGACAGATGATAATTGCAACGGTCCTGCTCCTGGCTCGGCGTGCCAGGCAGACGGATACGGCGTCCTGTTCTGCGGTCCATCCGGTCAGGTTTGGCAGTGTTCTATGACAGAGGGCTTACAGGAAACATTCAGGCAGACCCTTAATTGTCCTGCGTCATGAGCCACGCTGGCCACTTTTATAATTAGACCAAGAGCATGCAAATGCATTCTGTAGACAGTAATGACACCCTCCCTCAACTACATTACTCCAATCGTTGCGGTGACGTCAAAAAGAAAACAAACAGCGATTGTAAATAACAAGCTTTAACTTCTAATGATGAGAGAGTGACTGAGGTGACAGGGAAGTGCTGCTTTTTCCACTTTTTGCCATTTTTTTAAAGGATATTGACTTTTCTTTTTTCTTCCAAAAAAACACTTGAATTAATTACTGCACGGAGGCATATGAGCAGGTTTTGTTTTGGCAGTGATGGTGTAAAGTGGGCACTTGGATGAGCACGATGAGTCCCCAAGATCTTAAAACTGACCTTTTTACCCCAGTAGTGAATTCATAAAACATTACAGCGATTGTTTTTAATAAATAAATTTCCAATTCCTGGAATAGAATTTGAACATTAAAATGTAATCATCACATTACAAAATAATATCATATAGAGCATATACTGTACATGTGCATGCATATACTGTATATTGTATTGAATTAGATTTTGAGTGACCTGGATTGTTCTTGGAATTCCTGGAATTTCTTAAATTGTACTTTACAATTTCTTAAATTGTACTTTAAGTCACACATTTAGTGTAAATCACATTGGCATCACCAAGTATCCAATTTTGGCATCCAATTAAAACTTAATTTTAGTCTTATAAGATTCACAAGTGCCTCTTAGTTGAAGTTACAAGTTATTTGACTCATTTAAATAAGGTGTATTATATTTATTTTTTATTATTATTATTGTGAGTTTTAGTCCAGTTTCAGACACTGACAACTTGAGGCTGAAGCTTAAAAATCAATTGGGGTTTGAATCAATAAAAAGCAATTTGTAGTTGGGTTTCAGTCAAATGCATTTGCTGTTATTAGTCAATTTGTAGTTTCTCAATTAAAGTTGACAGGTTGTCATTGAGATGGTTTTACATGCACCACACGTTGTAGGGCTTCTCTGAGAACGTTAATATTCAAAAAGATTGAATTCTGTGAGCGCTTAAATATACCGTATAATGATCTCGTGTAACATAATGATCAGAATTTGACCTCTTTTGAATGATTTTCAAGGAATTTGCAAATGACTTGCGGTGGCGGGCAAATCAATAACAACAAACAATCACAGATACTGTAATCTAATTATTCAGAAACAACAGAACTAAAAGATTACAGGGGAAACACTGAATTCAGGCCACAACCCCTGACTATATACATAGCAGACGAGGTGTGCGGGATGGAGGTCTGCGAAATGGCATATTAGCGCGGTCAGCTTCCGTCAGATGGCCCAGCAGGCGGTCTGCAATTTATATTTGCATTCAAATGATTGTTCGCTCGGTATATTCAAGACTTAAAACAAAGTGATCACGAGGAGTGGACGACTTAATAAGCTGCATTTATTGCATAAAAATAAGCTGTCTAACCAATGACCTTTGTAAAACATTAGCACATCATGAACACAGTGTGCATGATTCATTGCTGCACTTTATCTTCCTCGGCTTGGAAAAAAAAAAATTACCCACGACATCAGGATATGCTAATTCTGCCACAGGAAGCCCATTTATTGAGATCGTCATGCAGGCCTCCAAGTACTCTCCTTGCAGCCTGTTCTAGAGGTCTGTTTTGAATTAGTAAATTCTTACATTTAAGAATAGATTGTTATCAAAAGCAATCATGAGTTGTGTGAGTTGTAGCCCGGTACCCTGTTCGTGGTGGAGAAATCACGTTCACAGTGCCCTCAGGAACGGTGAGTGCAGTAATTTAAAGTGAGTCAGATTAGGGATTCCACAGTCAAGTGACATCACCAATAAAAAGAAACGTGTAAATATAAATGTAAATATAAATATTTATATGGGTAAATATATACCCAACAGACTGGCGGTGGTGGTGCACCCGAGCTTCGCTGATCTTTCTTTCCGATTCGTGGGATCTTTTATCACTTTCAGTGCACCGCAGGGTTTCGTGAGACCCTCTGAGTCTTATGCAAAGTTACCATTTTCTAGCACCCAAAGTGAGAGAGCGAAACTCCTGCAATGCACACTCCCACCCTCTCTCATTTGGAAAACAGCACCGTTAGTTTTATTTTATTTTCAACGTTTTTAAATTGGCTATTTTGGAAAACAGTAAAGTTTTTAGAACATTTTGAATAGGCCTTTACAGAAAAAAATGGTTTCGATTTTACTGTTGACACGGACGGTCGGTCGTTTAGTCAGCGCATTTCTTATCCCTAGTTTGTACATTTGTTTAAATAGCATGATGGACTGTAAATAAAAAAAATGTAATTAATAATTTATTTTTAGTTATTTTTGTCGTTAAAAAATATATTTTGGCCTGGCAGCGGTTCTCGTTGGCCTGGCCTGTACAATTTTAAGCAAAACACTACTAGTCATAAATATATATATATATATATATATATATATAATTTTTATTTTTTTACTGTGCAAAAAAGCTGGTTATTCAACAAGCTGCAAATCATGAAAAGTATAAATGCTCATAACTAAAATGGAGCAACAAATGTAAACAACAGAAGCAAATATATCATTCATGTTCAATTTGTTTCCATTCATTTTCGAAGAAAAGCTCTTGTCTCTCATATGTCCTGTGCTCTGTTGTATCACCTGTCACACTGCAAACTCTCTGCAGAGGCCTGAGACGCACCAATTGGATCGGATCATTTTTCGGATCAGCAAAAAAAAAAACGAAAAAACACCTAAAAACTTGGTGAGGGTGTAAAACACCTAATGCGCAGAACTTTGCTCATGGCCTTAAATGAAGACAATACTCAAGATGTCCAATGTTCAGGTAAAATCTTAAAAATGATACCTTCTTCCTTTAAACATTGTAGTGAATAAAAAAACGATTCGATCCGCCTCCGGTAACTGAATTTGATTCCAGTATCATGTTCAATTTTCTCACGTTTATAACAAACCAGATTTCATGAAGATCGGTTCAGGATTAAGCGAGTTACGCGTTTACCGCTCCGATATGGCGGCCGAGCAGACGCATGGCGGCGACATTTGCTTCACAGTATGTCGTAAAGTATCAACAACATAGAGCGTCGTACCGTAAAACAATCACAGGGCTTCAGAGTATCACACAGCGCGCATCTGTCTTTATCTTCTTTTCACTGCAACTCTGCATCGAGATTCATGGAATTATTACTTTAAAAAAGTAACAGTGGCAGTAAAGCTGTATTTCACTGTGATGGTTACATTTTGCCGCATACATTTCCCCATCCACAAACTCATCAAACTCATCAATTTTCTTCACTGGAACAAATCTTTTTGTGCATGGTGCTGAGTGGTAATTTGTCTTGTAGTGTGTTTGTGCTGGTCAGGTTAGAACAGAGAAATGTTAATGAAATTGATTAGTTATTTTCAGGATGTAGTGGTGTGACGGATGGTAGTTGATCCGTACGGATCGCCCCCACGGTTCAGCTCACATGTGAACCGCGGACTAACTGCATGCTGAGAGTTTGAGGTGAGAAAACAAGCTCAGCTCTGTCTTTAGTGAGGCTATGCACAGAGCTTTTGTCTTTTCAATATTTGGGAGTGCAGTTGCCTTGATTGACAGGTCTCCCATTCGCGTTCATCTCAGGGGACTGGCTCTGACTGGATGGTGGTTTCGCTAGCCTTCTCACCAAAAAATAATAAAAAAATATGTTTTCCCCCCGTTTCTTGATAAGGTGACATCCCCTTTTGATTATTTCAGTGCCCGGGAACTGTAAGAAATCAGCCCTCTTGTCTTGTCAATATTTGATGTTTATGATTCGGGATCGGAATACCTCCGATCTCCGAGCTGACCCTAACGTGTAGCAGGTAAAAACCCCATCCCCACACACCCTCAGGAGAGGAGCCCTTGTCATGACATGCTGTCCATCTGCTCCTGGGCTTATTCCAACTAGCCCACTCTCTAACATAACCTGGTGTCTGCAACCCCGTCGCCTGTGTCTCTGTGCCGGAGGTCCCTGAACACGCCACTAGGGTGTCGTGTGGCAGGCGAAACTGCCCCACTGACGAGAAAGGCTAATATTCCACTCACGATGACCTCACGCTGACAGATAATCATTTCCAAAAGTCGCTCGGGAAGACTGTCCGATTCTTGGGAGATGGTAAATTGAGATGAACAGTGGGCAGGGGAGAACAGACGCACTTGCAGTAGTATTGAAAAGTTTGTCTCTTTCAGTGCTGAAAAGAGGCGGCCCTGACGCCTCCCAAGCATTTCTTTTAGCTATGAAATTGTATGAAATAATTTATTCCACTCCAAAAAAAAAAATTATATTTATAATGATTAAATCTGACTAAGGGATGTAATGGTATACCGTTTTAAGGTATACCGCGGTATCAAGAAACCACCGTTTCGAACTGTAAGCATTTCCCTGTAATACCGGGCCCACTGCATACATTTATGTTGCAAAATTGAAGATGTAAACTTTAATTCACCTCACCTCATTTTGTTGCTACACATTAATAGACGAAAAAATGTTGTAATAATCCATCCAATGAGTAATTTCGCCAAGCGCCGTGTTCAACCAGAACTGCTGTACGCCAATATTTTATGACACGGTGCTTTACGTTACTTGTACACGCGTAGTAAGTGTAAAGATGGTGCAACGCAGCACTTGCAGAATTATTAACTGGATGGGTTATCACAGCATTCTGCCGTCTGCTACCGTGCAGTGGCAACATAAGGTGAGGTGAATTAAAGTTTACATATTTTGCTAATATGTCAGATTTTGATACGTATGTGGCTTATTTTGCCTCTCCTGTGAATTTGAGAGCCCTGCTGCACCGCCTCAAGAGGCTTTACCGTGTGATTTATTGATTGAATACACAGAAAACGAACGGGGAACGTAGATACCGTACCGTACTGTGACTTTTCATACCGTTACATCCCTGGTGTGACTGGACTCTATAGTGACAAAAGGAAAATAGGTCTTACAAGATTTTGTAAAATAACGCCACGCTTCGCTCCGTCTCACTGCCATGATTCTCTAATACAAGCACATTCTTCTGTGTGCTCCACTTATTGGAGTGCGGGCGGAGTTACTCGTGAAGCGTGTGCCACAGAGTCCGGCCGGTCGTGTAAAAAATAAATAAATAAAAAATCAATAGTCGACGGAGAAAGTCAGTAGTCAATGTTACGGCCCGATTAGACTAATCGATCACTCGACAAATCATGCCCATCCCTAGTCTGGTCTAGTGTGTTCCAGGCATGAGGCAAATAATTCGGTGTGTGCTAAATGACACCACCTCCTAGAGAGCCTGCCTGTCTCTTCTCAAATGGCCTGTGAAATCTCTTCCTTATAACTTCTTATTTGCTGCTTTTTCTGCCATGGAGTGGAAGTCCTTTGTCTTGAAGGCTCAGGATTAAGCGTTGAGAGGATTTGAAACCATGGCTGCTATAGAAGAAGAAAGAGGTTTTGTCCGGTTCTTCCGTTTTCTCTTCCTCTCCATCATCCTCATCACGCGTGTCAGTCAGTCAGTGGAGCTTCGGCTGCATTTTCCTTCCCCTGTTTGGGCAATTCCTCCATTTGTCTGTCCTAAATCTCACAGTGGGTGAGATGGAGGAAACGTGGAGCCGCTGCATGGGGGAGAGAACATCCGTACTGATGGGTGCAGAATACCGCTGAAGCGCCGGGTCATGTTTGCTTTCATTTTACCCGCTTGTGCTCTGTGCAAACTCCTCAAGATAGCCAAAGTGATAAACTGCTGCTTGAAGCTGCCAAAAAGTCTCCAAAGTTAAAAATGTACAGGAAAATACTTCCATGTCCATTAAATTGAGGAGCAGCCTTTATTGGTAAAGTTTTCACTAATAACAACTAATTAAGGAAAATAATGTCATGTCATGTGACCTATCCAAAGCCTGAGTTCTTGCTTTTAAACAAATACTGCAAGGTGGTGTAGCGAGCACCAAGCAACCATGACAGCATAAGATTCCTTCCCTCAGAAATGAAATATAGAGTATTTATTATGCAATATGTTTGTGTCGGATTTACGAACGTGTGCGCGGTCCTTCGCAATATCATTGCCAAATTGGCGATGGAGCTGAGCATAACCATTTGAGACCACTACATTTGCCACAAGATGCCACCAATGACCTCTTTACCTGGAAAATGTATCAGATTGAGCTATTACCTTGTTACCAGAACGGCAACCGCGGCAGTGTCCGTTGTTTGTTCTATTTTCACTCCTGCCGCTGTCAAATTTGTCCGTTACAATTACCCAAATGCCCTCTTTGTCTGCTGCCCTCAGCGAGAACATTTTGGCCCAAATTTACAGCAAACATTAGACTGTTTGTCACTTGAAGTCCTCCACAAAACAAGGTCCCTACTCGGCTGATGGAGGGTCGGGAGGGTGAGTCTTTGTAATTCAGTGAACGGAAACATATGGATTCCCTCCGTGTCCCTCCGATAATTCACTTTTAGGATAACATACAGCTGTGTTGTTGTTGCTTTCTGACGTTCCTATTAACCTCCTGACATTGCAGGAGTTCATTTGCGGAGCTGAAATACCTTTTTGAGAGAGGCCCTTTCAGTGGAAGACACTAATGCCTCTAGTGACACGGACCTATTTCTTTCCAGTGCATCGAGCACTGGTGCACTTATCTATTCCATCACCCGGCTGTTCTCGATGAATAACAAGGATTTTCACTTGAAATCCGCATTCAAGTAATTAGTAGTGAAATCCTTTGGAACAGTTCTATTAATGGTGCCTCGCTGTGGTAAGGAATTATGTAAAATGCGGTCACTCACTGCAAATAGAATGGTGACGGGCAGATAAGAGACAGGACGGCCTTCACTGAGGAATGCAGTAATTGGCCACACAGAGCTGCGGTGTTTCAGGTGAACCGTCACTCTCTCAAAAACATTTGTTTTGCTGAAGACGCTAATAACGGCAGGATCTCTGATTCTGTTACTTATTTGTGCCAATTGCCGCTGAAACACCCTGTCATGTCAGTAGTAAGGCAAACTGAACTGCCAATGCGGGTGAGTTTCTAAAATGGAAGGATCTTATTACATTTTTTTGTAGTCTGCTACGTGCTTGTTTTCCCTTAATATCTAATATCTAGTTTGCAGCCAATAGATTAATAAACGCATTTAGCTTTGTTAGTATTTCTGTCTCACTCTCAACATTTAACCTTCTAAGTTAATGCAAACAAATGGTTTGTTTTAAAAACTCAACATCCGCATTAACGCAGAAGTATTTTTCCATACTCTGCGCCTTTAATGATGGTAAGGCCACCTTGCTTTTGTGTTTCAATGTCTTCCTTTTAATCCATCCAGTTGTGTATTTATTTATTAAAATTCACGACTCAGGCGTTAAATAAATGGAAAAGCTACACAAGGTTCTGCAAAGGTATGCCCTCGGGCACAGGTCAAACCGTTTGTCTGAGATTGTTTCTCAACCCTAAACAGTTGGGCCGACTTTGTGTGAGGTAATGGTGTTTTGAAGTGTTGGTGGGCTTCACCGCTACAGGCCTTTTTTTCTGCGCAAGCGGTTCATTAGTTTGTTTCCAAACAAACAAACAGAATCCCTCTAATGCACCATTGTTCTGGCATGCCTGTTTATCATCACCGCAGGAGCAGGTAAAGCTCCCTGATGGAGGTTGGGGGGGGGGGGTTAGTCTCACCTGCGTTTCATCCAAACCCCCAACACAAGATGACTTCCCCATTGGTTCAACCCTCAAACAAGCACGCCTCTAACCAGGCCCCCTAACCCCCCCAGGTGAAACCCAACACCTGTGACATCATGCGCCACTCGCTGGCTTGAGCGCACGGTGCCTGCGAGGCTCCTTCAGTTGCTGCCTCGTCCCAGGAGAGATCGGGCCACGGCTTCCTACGCTGCCGATCCCCCCCGATGCCGTCCGCTCAGCCAGAAGGGGGCTAAAGGTTCACACAGATTAATGAGACCGCAACCGGGGAGGGGGAACGGAGCTTTCCCGCTCTTTGCAGCCGCCTCCACCTGTGGCTGACCCGGCTATAGGAACAAGCCTCCCTCGGGCTCTGCTCGCTCAAACTCAAACTCAAACTCAAGGACTTTTTTTTTTGAGGGCACCGCATTGACTTATTACGACCAACGACGAGAAGAGCAAGAGCACAAAAGGGGGGGGGGGGGGCGCGGGCGGTCTGTGGTTTCTGAAAGGATCTTGATTGAGGTATGTACTTAATCACAGTGCGGCGATTTCCGAGTGGTGGAGTTAATCTTTAATAAAAATATTCAAGTTTTTCCTCAGAATCTTTGTATAGAAAGGACCCTGACTGAGTACAAGCACATAATGAGGAGAAAGGAAAGACTGATAACTTCAGAAACCCATGCAAACTTTTAAAAATGTGTTTCATACGTAATGTGTTTTGTGCGTTGACATACTGTTTTTATTGGGGGGGGGGGGGGGGGGGTTTGCACTGCCACAACAAATTTTGAAACCAAAGTAGTGTTCTGTGATGATGATGGTCATGGCCCCAATCAGTGGCTCGTATTCAGAATATTTTTTGATTTTGCAAGTGTGTAGCTGAAGTAAATTGAAATGAGCCATTTCCAGAATATAGTTTTAGAAAATGATTGGCGATGTCCACTTAAAGTGTGGAGGCATCTAGGTAGGGTAGGACGGTGCAGATCAGGTGAACGCGTCCTTTTCTCTTTTAACTGTGAACGCCATTGTAATGGTGTTTTAGCGAGGAGTCACACGAAGCAATTTGTCTCTTTAACTTTGTTTGCTACAGACCAGAGCAGCCTTTAGGGAGCGCTTACATTTCAGACAGCTTGGCTTACGCCTTTCAACGGTGCCATTGTCAACATCTAATACCACAGTCCTCTGCTGTCTCAGAAAGTCATTCATTTAAGGGAGAAAAGCCCGCCTTACAGGCTCAAACTAGAAGGTCTAGATGTTACTACACCCTGTTTTTGGGATGGGTGCAAAATTGCCCAACAGGCTCCTTTGCTCCTTTTCACTTTTTCACCAAGATACTGAAGTCTGTGGCGGCGACATTAAGAGAAGACGAGTCCAATTGAAATGCTCAGAAGAAGAGGAGGGAGGAGCCAGTGTTGTTTATCAATACCCTCATCCCTGCATCATCGGGGCCAATCTTTGGCTGTTGGACAGGGTCTTTGGCGCCATCGCCGGACACTTTTGTCAACCTCTCGTCACCTTTGAGGAGTCAGAAGTCCAAGTGAAATGTCTCACAATAGAGGAGAGAGGGGAAAAAATGACTTTCAGAGGAGCTTCGGGCAGTGAAAATAGTTCTTCATAAACACTCTAAGATCAGATTTGGCTGTCGAACGGGGCCTTGAGCCTCTTCGCTGGACACTGTCCGCAGCGTGTTGTCAACTTTGAGAAGTCTTAAGGCAAATAGCTCAGAGTAGAGGAGGGAGAAGAAAATACTGTATGAGGAACTCAGGCAGTCGAAATATTCAGCGCTCTTCATAAATACTCCGAAGGCCAATTTTGGGTCTTCAG
Source organism: Zeus faber (assembly GCF_960531495.2). Lineage (NCBI taxonomy): Eukaryota > Metazoa > Chordata > Actinopteri > Zeiformes > Zeidae > Zeus > Zeus faber. The sequence continues at coordinate 16,068,102 of NC_137193.1, forward strand.
CCTTAGCGTTGGACGTGGTGCGCCACCACTTGTCGCTCTTTGACCCCTTGCTTCCTGAGCTTAACAAGTGCAGGGTGCCTTCGCCGCTCGCTTGCCCTTTGTCACGTCCACCTCATACTGCGACCGTCGCGGCTGGCGCCACATGCTGGAATCCGAGAAAGGGCTTTACTCGAGGCAGGTTAATTGCCTCGGAAATTCCTTTCGCTAATGGAGCTAATCCTGTCTTTGTGCAGTCCGTGGCCCGCATGTGAGTTGTTTGCGCAGCGATAGCACGAGGCCCCCAAGTATTAATTGACTTAGAATAGCGCTTCCACAGTCATCTTGCTGTAATTTGGTGGTCGAATCCTGAGAGGTGACTTTCATCAAGAGACACAAAGGGGCCAGAAAAGACAAACTCCAGGAACACGCGCACGCACGCACGCACGCACACACGCACACACGCACGGAAGGCTATTGTCTGAAGTCAACCCAAAACCTTTAACCATGGTTTACATCAAAGTTGTCAATTTGGTGTCTTTCCTTTCATGTCTGCTTCCTTCAAAATGCTTATTTCAATGTTCTCTTGCCTCTACAAGCTTCACTCTTTTTAATTATCCAGTCTTAGGTCGACAGCCTAACTTAAACAGCTGAAACAGCTATATCCCCCTGAGGTTCAGCGAGGTATTCATAAATGCTCATGTGTCTATGTAAATTTGTTGTGTTGATAATAGGAGCCAAAGTATTGCTGAGAAATTTTCACAGGATACTGAATGAAACCCAAGCTGTGTTTGGGCTGCGGCCTTCAGAGACCTGTTACCATCTATCCTGCTGCGGCCCTCGGGCGGGGGGGATCTTTGTGCTCTGGGTCTTTTATAAAGTTTTTTCGTTTTGGTTCGCAATGAACTGAGGAGTCCTTTGGAAGAGCCTTTTTAAACTGTAGAGTTAAGAACTTTCCATTTAAATGAAAGGTTACCGCTGACTTCATCAGCGTCCCATCAGTCTTCGACAACCCGGAGGGTGAACCACATAAGCTTCTTTAAAAGCCCTTATCTATCGCTTGGAGCGGCATTACAATGCTCTTCCTAAGCTCCGAGCGGTGTTGTGTTGCAGAGAACCCCTTGTTGAACTACGGCGGTGTAGTCTGGCTCTACTGGTTCATGACGCTCGGCTCCGCGCAAATCTACTGGCAAGGGGAATTAGTCCTGACACGCCTGTTGAGTGTACTCATGGGGGTATAACTTGGCTGACTTTACCGACAAGGGCAACAGCCTAAGACAGCCATGGCATCTTGGTTTCCACTGGAGCCTGGCTGAAGGTGACAGAGAAATGCAGTGTTTGTTGGGGGGGTTGAGGGGTGTGTGTGTGTGTGTGTGTGTGTGTGTGTGTGTGCTACGTGCGTGCTTTGTATTGATTCTTATGTAGTATGTATCTTTCAGGGCTGTATCTGGTCCCATCACTCCCACCACCATTGTTTTTTTGGAGAGATACGTTATCGTGCTGTTGTACGAGGCGGACCAGTGCTGAGTGACACGTTGGGGGTGCCCGGACGTTTTGCCCAGACAGGAATCTTGTTCTCCCTATGCTCCACCCCACGAGACACTTGTCTCCATCGGGGGCGGGTGGGGGTGGGGGGAGGGCGTGAGGGAATGCGACCTTTCCGCCCTCGCGTTTTTCCCCTTAACACGTGAAGCGGGTAAAGTTGAGCGACCCCTGAATTCACGCCAGGCGTGTTGATATTATGGCTCATGTGTGTTTTTTGCTTCGAGTGAATTTTCTTTTCTCAATCAGTGGAGCCTCAAAATGCGTCAAACTGCTCGTGATTGTTGTTTTAATTCCAAATATGACATCCTCGTGCTACACTGGATTGATGCAAATGCTAGATTAATACGCTTTTATCTCAGTTTTCAAAATTTGTCTCTTGACTACACAAATTTAAGTTTGAATCCAAGACAAAAGTAATTAGACGTAATGAAATGTTAATTCCAGACACCCAAATTCTCCTCATCCTCCTCATAGCTTTTCCCCCCTAGATGCTCGGTGGTGGTACAGTGTTAAGTTTCTGAATACAATTGACAATGAAGGAAAGAAATAAGAGGCTTAATAAAATGGTAAGTGTGGGCTGCCAGAGCAGAACAACTATTAGTGTGGAAAAAAACCCGAATTATATCCAGTGAAGAAATTGTTTTTCTATTCATAGAGGTTACTTCCTTGTTCATTTAATAACAAGATGATAAAAAATAAAAATTCTGATATAAGACTGGTCATTTCAAATCAATTATGTCAAATGTTCTAAATGCTTTCCACCCGGTAATTTGGTGCCAGTTGAGAGTCGAGGTGACTCTTTGTGATAAGAGGAACTGGAGCCTATGGGAAATGCAGTGTTTCTGTTGGTAAAATGTTTTAATACTAATGTAGGAAAAGCTTTGGTATGACTATAAGACCAGGTAGAAGTAGAGACGGGTAATTCCACATGCGTAAAGTACGTTTTTGCTCCACCCAATGCAGCCAACCATCTGATTTCACTCATTTGTCGAAACTCTGCGTTGTACGTTTATATTTCTCAAACTTGGAAGTTCCACCCGTGTAGAAAAAAAAGTGTTACATTAGATTGAAAACAAGCCATTAAAAACGCATTCACACTGAAAAAAAGAGGTTTAATTGGTCTCTGTGACGCACTTTCATGGTCGGGAAGGTGCTGGTGATGGTTGTGAGACGCATCGGTGTAAATTACCCTTGATGAACCCACGGGTCGGAACGCTTCAGAAATGGAACGTTGACACGAAACCAGGCAGACATACATGATTCTAACCTTGTGATATTCAACTTTGTGGTGACATTTTTACTGAAGGTGGAAAACCAAGGTAACACTTGTCGTATAAGATAATAAGATAAGTATAAGACAAGATAGTACTTTATTGATCCCCCATGTAGGAATTTCAGGATATGTATATATGTAAGTAACTTCACAATTTATTGGGTTTTGCCAGTCCTTTAGAGATGAATTGGTAAGGTTTACTGTTATTTAGCATTTTGCGTTTTGTTATTTTACTGTTAAATTTCAGTATAATGGAAAAGTGGCGTTGTAGTTTTATACTTGAGGAAAACAATGTAGACAGTAGTTCAACAGACTTGCTGAAGTTTCAGCAGATATTTGTTTGTTATTTTCCCTCTCCCAAGTGTCAACAGCTGAAAATGCAAATTCAGTTATTGCTGGTTAGTTTTCCAAATCAAATTATTCTTAACTCACGCTGAAGCACCACTTATGAACCAAGCAATAAACCCAAAGGACTTAAGAACAGACACTTGTCTGATTATAATTAATCTCATCACACTCATCGCTAAAAGGTTTTTTTTTAAAACAAATGGAAAATGATTTTCTTCAAAACTTAAAAAAAAATGAAATTATAAGAATTCTAAGAAAGAATATATTTAATTAAAATATTGTGCAGAGATTTCTTGAAAGAAAATGAATATTTTTACATTTTTAAAAGACAGTGTTTAGATATTTTATTCAATACATTTCTTTCATAAATTTTGTATCAGAAAAATTATTTGACATTACATTATTTGAAAGTCAAACCTAAAGTAAGCTACAGGTAGATTTCCACAAGTTTTTGAAATGGGGCCTATTATGCTCCTTTTTAAAGAAGTTAATTATAGGTCTCTGAGGTCCCCAAAACATGTTTTCAAAGTTTTCTTTGCTGAAAATACCACCCAGATTATGCGTTCGCGCCATTCTAGCATGCCTTTAAATCCACTGTGTTCCTGACGCTCTGTTTCAGTGGGAGGAGCCACCCTCCTGAGGCCACGAGCGCTGTGAGCCAATGGGGCTTGAGCTTCACTCCCGATCCAGTTGCATTTCTCTGCAACCTTTCACTGATTTCACCCTGTCAGTACCCCAACATCTGCTTCGGAACCAACTCGAGGCGGGACATAAGCAATCCAGTTGCTCAACGCCACTGCTGAACCGTGGTGTCCGGAGCAGCGCAGAGCTGGGAGCGCCGCAGGGTACGCCGCGTAGCACTGAGACGCAAAGCTGAACGGCTCATTTTGGGACACGTTTTCTGAAATAGGCGACAATAAACTGACTGGGTTGTCTTATTTCACAGTGTGCGTATTAGTCAGCCCATCAGAGACCCACTGTATGTGCACAAGCACTGAAAAAGGGAGTTTTGCCTAATGTCAATAAAAATCTCTGGACTATCGGGCCAGAATTGGTTAATTTATCATCCGGTGCCGGACCACCACCGCCTTCCCGTCAGGGTTGAAGGGAAGCGGTTAGAGGGAGCTATAGAGAGGATGGGGCTGATGGGAACAAGTGTCTCTGAGGGAACATTGTTCGTGCAGGGTAACTTATATGGTGAAAGCCATTAAAGCCTGTCTGGCCAGCTCTGTTCCAAGGGCCGGGGCGGGAGAAAGAAGCTCTCTGACGGCAGCGCAGAGCGCGGTGTAGGGTTTCCTCTGGGGTTTACGGATCGAACGCTCCTCGGGACTACGCGTCTCTCTGACTAATTCACTCTCCCCGAGTCCCATTAGACGACTTTTAGCGCCCGCACCGGCGTTTGCTCTGTATATGTTACCGAGAATGTTGTATTCTAAGGACATTAACCGCCACAGCAGAAGTATTTGGGCTAAAATGTTTCAGACCGGTTTCACGGTCCAAACTGAAAACCTTGAATATAAAATCCTTTAAAAATGCAATCATGGCATCGGTCTCAGTTTTAACCGTAACAGTAAGAACAAGACGTGAATTAAACACATGAAAACAGTCGAGACAGATGATTTCTTTCCCTTCTACTTTCCTCTGTTTTTACTTAATCCGTTGATGTTGACCCTGAAAGGCCGTCCAGAAAATACATCAAGCGGTTGTGTGCTGGGTTTCTGATATCAGTGCCTTATTAGAGTTGCAGCGCCAGGGGGGGAACAAACATACAACTGAATGGTACATGGCTTTTTGATTGAGAAAGTACTTTTGGCAACGCTTAGCGCCTAATGGCACTGTTGTCAGTGGAAACAGATATCAAAGTAAACTGTGTTGGGCACTTCCCCGGTGGTTAAAGTGACAGCTGCAGGTATCACGCAGCTCCTCCACAGCCTCCGTTTGGGTGAAGCGATGTGCTTAAAACTAAAAGCACGGCGCGTGAACACGCCTGAGAGAGCAAAGTCACAAGCGTAGACCCGGCATGTTTGCTGACAAATTCAAATCCGCCGCCCCCCCCCCCCTCGCTTCCTCAGAGAAACCAGTTCACAAAATGAAGGAGGCTTGTCTCACAGCAAAGTCGCTGCCCCTCACTAACCTGCGATAAAGCATTGACACTTATCGTGTACTGTTGTGTGTGGACACATTGAAAGAACACTGAAAATGAACAAGTACAGTGTATAGATAAAAAAGTCTACAAGTTTAAGATGAGTTCGGGGGAAAGGTGAAGAGGGGATTTGTGTCATTGCCTCTCCCTTGGATGCGGATGATCAGGCGAGACGCGGCGGTGCCTCCGCCAGCTTCCGCGTGGGGGGGAAATGAGAGTGGTCAGATTCTGGCTTGAGCGGTACTAAGCCATGAGTTCTTCTATCTGATGTTTCCAGGGAGGGAGGTCCAAGTCCTTTTCCAGGTCCCTCTGCTTGGTTGGAAAATGAAATGCTTGCAAATCTAAAATCAATGAATCAATTTATGACCAGCTCTCTTCCTCTCCACTCCGCTTGGCCTTTTACCATCTGCCTGAGGGGGTCGGCGCTCACACCTGCCAAAACGACACGACTGAAACAGGCGGGAACGATGATGTTTGTTTTCCAAAACCCACCAACATGAGGGCTTGGGTTACCCGCAGCTGCTGGTTGTGTTTTCTTCTGCTGATTTTCAAACATTCATCACTCACCCGAATTGATAGTATGTACACTGGGTCTGTTGACCGACTGCAAGTCAATGCAGGAGGAGTAACGGAGCACAGCAATATATGAACACAATAATTCAGATATAGGAGACCGATAATAGTCACTACTAGTGGCGTCACAAACAGTAAATGCAGACCCAGTGAAAACAGAGTCCCCTCCTTCTTTTTTCCTTCCACCTCAAGATTGCCCGCACAGTCCGATCCGTTGGATTGGCAATATCGCAGTGAGATTTCAGGTACGTGACTTTATGAGGCTAGCATATCATCTCTTTTGGGTCTGGCTTCCTGATTCCAGTGTTGACACTGATTTCATTGTGAAAGCAAAGCTTTTTATTTCCACAAACCTAGAGCTCAAGAACAGTAGAATCTACAATTCTAGCGTTCTTCGGCTTCAACGGAGGGCGATAAGTGGTTGAAGGGTTTGGCTCTGAAATCGGCCACTTATTTGGCAGAGATTCCTTATTGGTCCCTCTCTGTTGGTCACCTGTGACAAAGCAGCTCTGGGTCCTGTTTACAACACATCTGTCCCTAGCACAGACCAGGCCTTGAAGTTGGACATGGCAAGCGTTGGCTTGTGGCAAGGTGTGGGGAAAGCCTTAGCTCTGTGTTTTCATCCCATTTGAAATGGTCGTGACCTATTTGCGTGAGATGGAAGGAATAGGCAAACTGTCCCCCGACCCAACACAAGCCCTTCCTTCCATCCAAATTCTCACTCGTCTGTTGGCGGACAATATGCAATGCTATTCACTTTCTTTGTCCGGGGCTTCAATACTCCCTCTTCCCAATCGAGGTATTACATCCCTAATGGAGCAAGATGGCATTTCTGGGCATTAGCAACTGGGCCAGTGTGCACGAGGTGCTCCTCTTAACTGTTTAACATGTTCCTCCAAGTCTGCGCCCGTGGATGTCAAAAGTTGTCAGTGTCATCTCAGTAGGCTGCTGCATATTTCTAATGTGATATTATCCATCATCCTCCGAGAGGTGACGGATGCTGGTGTACTGTCTACGTGACAAGCAGGAATATGCCACGACGTGCTCTGCATAACTGTGTACAGAACAGAGCTTGTAACCTTAAAGGATTTAACATTCTGAGATATAAGCACTCGTCTCAGATTCATTTTGGCTAGGAATTCACAAACAGGATAAATATTGTGTGTGAATGTTTGACTCCGGATTCAAGAGTCTTCATTTGCTTCATGCAGTCATACAAATACGATGCAGTGAAATCATATATTTTTTCGTATTTTGTTGTTCTGCTAACATATGGATCTAATTGGCCAGACTGTTATTCTCACGTATTTTGCACTGAAATAGAGAACGTGCCTCTGTTAGTAAATTGAGACACATATGCATTGGGGTTTCCTAAAGATATTCTCTTGGCTGTAATTTAAAAGTCAAAGGCCCCGTCACTTCACCGCTAAGCGTGAATTCCCCCCATTATACTAATGCGCACACACTCTCGAAACACAGTCGCACGGGGCTATAGACGACTAGTTAAATTTCCCAATTTATTACATGCTTCTGGCATTTGCGGTCTCCCTCTCCGCAGGACTGCTCCGCAGTTCCATCACAACCAATTAATAGGAGCGCAGGGCTAAATGGTTTGATGGTTCTGAATGAGCCCCAGAGAATCTCCCAGCACCCGTTATTGTACAAGTAACAGCAGGTTCTCACCCTCGTTTGCGCTACCTGGTGCATAAACAGTGCAAAATCACTTGCACTTGCTGTGGATGAAGCACTATTTTTGCAGATTCTGAATCTGTATATGATGAATAAAAAAAGAAAATAATAATATGTATACAACAGTATGGACACAGCTAGCAACGAATGGGGTAGTCTAACTTATTACAGTGTTATTATAGCTATTATTATTTATTATTAGTTCTCTGGCCCTCATTCATGCTTTTCTCTGTGTGACTTTGACACATTTAATAGATGCTTGGCATGTATTTGTAATTTGGATCTAGATTAAAAAATTGTGTTTTATTGCTGTTTGTGAGGAAAGATTGAGGCTTCAACTCCCAAGTTTGTCCTCCAACATGCAGAGCTTCTGTTAACCCCCCCCCCCCCCCCCACACACACACACACACACACACACACACACACACACATGCACACAGCCACCCAGGGGATTGTGAGGGGTAAATAAGGAGATTATAGAAAATGGAGTACCTCCCCCAGAAGGTCCTCTGTGATGGAGTCACACATTGCGACCTTCCCCAGCATCTGCTGGGAGAAGATACTGTACACCACTTTTGAACACAGCGTTGGGCTGAGAGCACTTGACTTTGGGGGCTTTTCTATCACAATACCAAAGAACCCGCTCAGGAGGTTGCAGCGGAGTATTATTGTCTAATTAAGCCGTACCAACATACACATACACTGTATACTTGTGTTTATTCCAGCTCTGCTCTTGTCAATCCTCAATATTTCACTATAAATTCATATTATATGTTTCACCAACAGTCCTATGTCAACAAGCCAACCTGAGTAATGTCGAAGTGCATTCTTTTACTGTTCTTCCAATATTGTGCTCTGCTAATGTCTATAGAAGAGCATTAAAAGAAAATGCAATGGCAGAAATGTTGGCATAATAAAAAAAATAAATAAAATAAACAAACTAAAAATATGGCAATACAAATACAGAAAATGAAAAAAAAAAAAATATATATATATATATATTCTGTAAATATGACTATACTTTTTATTTTTTGAAAACTTGAGGATTTAATCGCACTCTACAACGGCACGCTTCTTTACAAAATGTAAGGATGCCGCAGGCGAGGTAAATCGCGATGAAGGTAACATGCCCAGATCGGCAGTACACGCACACGCAGTGCAGTTGAATGAGTGCGTCTGTGCAGACGAGCCACGGCTGCTGCAGCTCCCGCCTGCCAAGTCTTGTCGGGAGACACCGGGAATGGTATGAAGAAACACAGTCCATGGACAGAAATATTTATTTGAAACAACTATCTCGCCTAGTCACCTTAGTAACTAGTGATATCTTGTATAATATCTTCAGAATCTTGGACACGGATGTCATTATTTGAGATATAGATAGATGTAGACTTTTAGATGATTGCAGATGAATGCCTACGGTAGATAAAGCTGTAGCTCTGGACGGTCCCGTTGATTGAATATTTGCTCACAGTGACAAGAGTCAATGAATTTTAATATAATCTCAAACACCGAACAACAATCTCAACCTCTATGAGGTAAAAATGTCAAATCAAAGCCGCCAAATCAATCTAATATTTCCAATCGTTGCAAGAGAAAAACCTGCATTCGAAAACAAATATTGCTATATATATTTATATTGGGGAAGAGAAAAAATCTATATCCACCAGAAGGAATAACACATCGAGTTTCTCGAAAAATCATGAGGCAATTTTTGCTTAATAGTTTCAGTAACATTGGACAGGTCATTTTCCGAAGTGCCTTATCATTCCGATGTTAACTGTCACATAATGTGGTCAATCTGGTGGAGCTCTGTGGGTGGTTTAGATGGTTTATTTTTTAGCTTCAATACATCCAGGTTCAAGTTTGCCGGTGTCTCTCTGTGCGGGTGTGTGTTTATTTGCGTAGACGGCAACACATTCCTCCCTGTTGTATTTGCAGAATGGAGGTAATCCAGGGAAAAGGCGCCAGGGAGCGGTCGGAGTGTCTTTTCAGCGCTCGGACTCATCGTGCCGTGCCTTGGCATTGAGGCCCCGACGGCATGGGGTCGGGGTGGTGATGGGGGAAGTCGAACGGGGGGAATTGTGAAGCGTTGGCAGGCCCCGCTTTTCTTCAGGGTGCACGGTTTTCAGTCAAGGCTGGACTGGGACAAAAAATTGGCCCTGGCATTTTTGGCCCGGAGCTGTGGAGCTGCAGCGCTCTGAACCACGGCAGCTGACACGACAAACAGAGGACAGAGGGGGAGGGGTGGGGCCAAGTAAGAGATGTGATTGGGCCAGCCCAGTGTCAGTATAGAAAATGAACCAATGGGCCCCTGTCCCTGCTTTATGGGCCAGCCGTTGGACAACTTTTTTTCTTTTTAATATTTGCCCCAATATTTGCCGGCCCAGCGGAAAAATGCCTGTAATGCAGATTACCAGTCCACCCCTGTTTTCATCAGTAACCACAAAACGAATGGGGAGCACTAGAGTCGCAAGTGATTTCCCCCAACAGTTAAAATCTGGTGTGGTTGGGAGACAAACCCTGAGAAAAGATGGCTTTCTGTGGGAAAGGCGGAAAGCCCGTCGGTTTTTCTAAGCGGCGCAGATTGCAGGACCCCGCATTGACGGACAAGATTTTTGAGAGTTTTGAAGCTTTAGGCGGGATCCTCACGGGTTTATGGACGTGAAATGATACCAGTAGATGGCGCTTTGCATTTTAAATGGTTAATTCTCTGCATCCATCTCTATGGGATTGTTGTGGAGACCCATTCAGCCGCATTGTTAGTTAATGTCGGGCTCTTGTGCGGATTTGTGCGGGCAAACACCGGGGACATCTGTTCGAGCCAGTCGATCCCATTTGGACATTGCAAATCGCACGGTTTATCCGCTGCCCTTGTGCACACATTTGCACTGATCAAAAAATAATATTTCTCTAACTCCACTAATGCTACGTATTCCTAGAGAAGGTTTGGCTGCCTCTGTCTGTTATATACAGTGCTTTGATACTATGACAAAATGTCTTTATGTCTTTATTTAGCCTCCGCTAAATGTCATAATGTAATGTAGATTGAAATACAATTATTTTTTCTGTAAAGGGAAATTTGGAAACCTCAGATATGTCTGTGCCAAGTTTTTACCATCAAGTTCAATCTCATCCTGTAGCTGCTTCTTTTAACGCTTCTCCTCCTGTGCTGACTCGTGCAGGTGCCTCTCCCTGAATGTGTGAAGAGCACATAGTCGGTCTGCTGCAGAGTCTGGACCAGCAGAGGGAGCACCGAAAGCCACAGCATCATGGAGCCCAGTCGCAGACAGATGCCGGCCCCTGTGGTGGGGACTGCTCTTATTGTGCTGCTGGCCAGGCTGGTGCTGCTGTCCAGCGCGGAAAGTAAGTACTTCCCCCAAATGCGGTCTCGCACTGATGTATGAAAGCATTTAATCCCTGGTCCCGTTTATCTACTTGTTTGCATTCCTCCAGATACGGTACATTCAGTTTCCACCATTTGACAAAGGCAGATTTTGAGCCTTTTGTTAACCAAGAGATTGAATGTTGTTTTACCCGTTATACTGTAAACTGAACGTAGTGCTCGTGTTTGGCAGAAAAGTGTTTTAAATATAGTTGAAAACAACACATGGAGAGGGCATTGTGCAAAAAAATGGATTGACAAAAGGCTTATTGTGGTGTCTGGTGGCATGCGGTCTCAGGGTCAGCTCCGGTGTTATTTTCCCAACACTGTCAACACCGTTATCTTCAAATAGTGTAATATAAAATTTAATTCCAATGTTGTTAGTGGAAAAAAAAAATAATTATAAAGCAGTGACAATTAGTTTGCGCTTGAACGCTGACAAAGATGATACTGTAACCAGGGGCACCGGAATAGTGGGGACACCCACATTTTTTGTCCCTCCACTTTCAGCTGTTATGGTAATTGAACATTGACGATGTTTTATAAATAGCCCCCGATCTAAAGCCCCACAGCAGTGATCGGTGCGCCAAAACAGTGTGTTTTTATTTTAAATGTTGGTTATTTGATTTTACTCCGTTTCCTTATGCAACGAAGCAAGCATCGTGTGTGATGGGGACACAATCCTGTGACCCCCCCCCCCCCCCTCTAGCGTGCCTCCCTACTACATGTTTCAATCCAGCGTCCATGACTTGAACCACAAAATCCAGCAGCCGTTAGAACTTTATTTCCTCAATGTTTTGCACCAAGCTCTCGGGCCTCCCATCTCTCAAACTCAAACGACCCTTCATTGTGCATCGTTAAATGTGAATGTCAGAAGCTCCATGGTAGCTACACAAAAACCCTCCATTTTGCCTGCATTGGCAAAGGTGTATGAGGAAAATGTCTCAGTAAGGAACTTCCCATCTATAGCTATAGTGGACGAATCAAATGTATTTTGCATTTATCACGCGGAGATACTCATAACTGTATGTGACAGTGAAAACAGACTATTACACATGCTTTTTAGATGGATGGACAGACAGGCAGGCAGACAGACTGATAGATTGATAGATAGGTAGATAGGTAGATAGATAGATAAGCAATATGCAATAAAGGCAATAGTAATGAAGTAATAATAATAATGACAAATATGCAATTAACCCAATAATTAGCTGAAACATTGGCACTATACAATAAACCTTAAAAATTAAGTAGAAAAAAAAAATCCCCAAACAAATAAATAAAGAACAATAAATTGATGGGAAGATACAATCAATCTAGCGGTAATACAAAAAAAACAAACCCAAAATGAAACTAAGAAGTAAACAAGAAACGAGAACAGTTTGGCAATATACAACGTATCACACACACACACACACACACACACACACACACACACACACACTGTATCACATCACATTGAAAGAAGAAGCTTCGACAACCCGCACACAAGTATATTATTGTGACAGCATTTTGTAGCAGCATTATCGTGTGATCCGAATCCCGCTGTAATTTACTTTTTTTTTTTTTAAATGCGCTGTCCTGTTTGTGTAGAAATACAAATAATGTGAAATGTCATCTCTCGTTATGTATATCGATTCAGATAGATGAGGGTCATGTCTGGGTTTGGAGGAAAACAAATTAGCCAAAACCCACAGGCCAGAAGGTGGCTAATCCAATGATGCTGTGTTGGTGCGAGGCTATGTGTAATCAACATCATATTTTGGAACCGGTGGCCAAGACATTATGCCCCCGTAAATGCTGCGTAGGGACATTAGGAAAGTGGAGTTTGATTGTTTTTCCGGGAATCATGCACAGCTGCGCATCGAGAGAACCCCCAAAGACATCTAGGTGTCGGCGCCTTGAGAGATGAGCGCTTCCGGGAAAAAGAACGGGAGGTACGGGAGGCGATAAAACCTGACAAAAAGAGGCAAACGACGCCAAAACGAGCAAACCTGAGAGCCCTGGGTATTAACGGCGCGTTGCGTCCTGATGCTTCATTGAGTTACCGTTATTGTTCATTATCAGATTCCTTTGTACGCCAAATTAGCGTTCAGTATGTCCGAAACCACAGTATGCTAAAATAGTATGCCTAAAGTGCTGGGATGAGGATGATACAGTGAAATGTGCCTCGGATATTCTGCCTACATGCTCATGCAAAAGCTAACGGTGACGCTACATAGGCGCTACAATGGAAGACTTGAAGAGACTTGAATGCGGATATATCCAATTTCACATTAATAACGGTAAACAGTTTAGTCAGGGGCAAGATTTCATTTCGTAGAGCAAATAGTTTGCTCGGTCGTTGGAGTCTTAGCTATGTTGTTGTGGACTATTTTTCTCAGCGCGAGCTAAGAAGCCAAAACTTTGAAGTCGCCGAGTGTACGCATGCTAGCTATAAAACTGGACACACTAGTTATAGAACAGTTTCAAATCAATATTCAGTCTCAATGTATTATTCAATTTAATAAGTTACCGTGTAATAACCCTTCAGAGTGAGGGGTTATTTTCCGATAATGACCCGCTGGCCGGATGTTATCCCTCACTTATTTCTGACCCTTTCTTTGCAGGGGGAAAGCAATTGAAGAACCAATTAGGCTAAAGATGGATAGCATTGGTTAGTTCTATGGTTGTGTGTTGGGCGGATCCACGGCTGTGAGGGACAATATGATACTTCCCACTGTAATTTCCCCAGAAAGCAACGTGAAATTCTTGAGGGTGCCGGGTCAGCAAACTGCTTGACTACTGGTAATTATCTGGGGCTGTTGGGGAAAAATGCTCCGTTCATTGTAAATTTGTAGTGTGAGAAACAGGAACCAGCAATGTGTGTGGTGTGTGTGAGGTATAACGTTTTGAAGCCTTTCAGTGCCGGATAACCTTCATTACAAAATCACCTTTTATCAGACATTGTATTTATGCAGTATGTCGCAAATATTGAAACAGCCGTAGCATTTTGTAACGCAGTTGTTATTCACTTTCCAGCGCAGGATGAGCGCTTCTGCATAATCCAAATGAAATACAGCTAATCCGTCAAATGGCCGTAAATAAATTATGGTGGGCGCGGCAAACAAAAACTCTCTCAAAATAATAACCAGCGCCTTCACAAAATGTTGCCACGGGGAAGTTTTAAAACTATTTATCCGTTCCGCCGATGGAATAACTGGAACGAGGCCGTCTGCGTCGTATTTAAGGACAGAGTGTTTCACATGGGAAGTCCTTACACTTTTTGTGAATTTATTTCCCCAAAACGCCGCTTGCTCGCATGCACAGTGAATTACCCGGCCGCCGGAATAAGTTGAAACGGGTTCATTCCGAGCCAGGTTACACACGAACTTTTTTCAGGATGACGTAACCTTTTCTACTTTTCTGGAGTTGGATGATTGTGAGAGTCGGCGCCTCAGGGACGTCGGCGGTGTTATTATTATTATTATTATTATTATTGTCATCTGAAAATAGAAGATCCCGTAATAAACGCAGGAACCTCCGGTCGTTTGTGCAGAGAGGAGAGAACGGCCTTGATGTAGACGCCGTCATTTTCAGACGGAAAACGAATAAGGACGGGTTCTGCAGCGCGACGCTCTCGGGTTTTCTTGTCGTTCGTCAAACAAACAAACATATTTGGATGGAGACGACGTCTCCGCTGTTCATTTTGCAAACTATTGTTTCATATGTGGCATATGACTACTGCAGTAGTTGCTATTTCTCGCGATGGAAAGCTTTGACTCTTTTTGGAGACGGGTCACTCTTTCTGCCGATATTATCATAATTTGTGCTTTGTTATTGCTGTGATGTAAACGTTCCCTTTGCTAACACATGATTTATCTGCTGGCCAAGTACGATCAAAGGTTCTCCAAACACAATTGAAGGTTTGAACCATTCAAACTTATTCCACATAATGAATAGTGCATTACTCCCCAGTGTTTTTCAACTTTGATGTGGAAAGGTTGAGTGCGCCAAGAGACCCTCTGATGAGATTTGTTTGATTTCAGCTTTTGCGATTTGCCTAACAATGGATAATGGTGTGCCCCAGTTTTGTATCGGGAACCACCAGTTGATAATCACCGATTTAAGAAATAGCAGTCGTAGTGGATAGAGCAAAAAAAATAAAAATAACAACTTGGTATTTTTATTCACCAAACTGTGTTTTTCACACATTAAAATGTCATCATATTGGATAAAAAAACACATTCTTTAGCCAATATATTTGGGTTTTGCGGATTTTGCTTTTGACAGTTGAATGGTGCACATGGGGGAAAACAGGCTGTTTATGTCCTGACAACTCACTCACACACTTAGTGGACTTATTAGCAACTGGCTGCGCTGCTATGGCTCCTGACATTTCGGTAAGAGCGGGAACGCTCTGTCGTGAGGTCATTTTTGAATGGGAGATCAGCGGTTGCCATAGTTGAAAGATGGAACAAATGTTGGGGCGGGCGGCTCTTTACCTCCGATGCATTGCCTCTTCCAAGTCAAGGTGACAGGAAATGCCACAAGATATTAAATGAAAACCAAATAAATTTGATCCCACATTTTATTTTATTCCATTTTATTCCTTCCTCTTATTATAGCTGAGCCCAGATGTGGGCATTGCCTGAAAGTGAGACAATCATGTTGGTTGTAAACCGCACAAGTGCACCAGAACAAACATAACCTTCAAAGTTCGGCTCTGTGAATCGAATCCCAAATGAATGAGACGGTCGGGCTGGGTGTTGGTATTTAAAAACGGAAGCCGGTTTTATTGCGGAGGT
Organism: Zeus faber; assembly: GCF_960531495.2. Lineage (NCBI taxonomy): Eukaryota > Metazoa > Chordata > Actinopteri > Zeiformes > Zeidae > Zeus > Zeus faber. The sequence continues at coordinate 16,083,818 of NC_137193.1, forward strand.
GAAGTGGACATATCGCAAATGTTCTCTGTTGAGCCAGGCGCCTTCTCGGCGATGGCATTTGCACCGAAGAAGTATTACTTTCATTAGGGTTCCCCGGCGCTGCTTCCATATTAATCAGCCCGGCTCCATGGAATCAAGTGTCCCATATTAGGGACGTATTCCCTCTCTCTGTGTTTTGCTTCCCCGTTCCCATCAGTCCTCCCTCCCTTATGCTGCTGAGTGTTATTTCGTCAAGGCTGCCGCACAGATCAAGCCCCTCCGAGGGCGGTCTGCGGTGCAGGAGTACGCTGCTGCTGTCAGGGACTTAATTAAATAGGAAATATAGCAGATTTCAGGTTGGGAAGGACTTGAAGCTTGCATTGGAGAAATGTCTTTTACTTGTGGAAGAGGTGGTGGAAGGAAAAGGTGCAAAGATGGAGTGTGTGTGTGTGGGGGGGGGGGGGTTTAACAGAAGCTCTGCATGTTGGAGGACAAACTTGGGAGTTGAAGCCTCAATCTTTCCTCACAAACAGCAATAATACACTTTTTTTTAAATCTAGATCCAAATTACAAATACATGCCAAGCATCTATTAAATGTGTCAAAGTCACACAGATTGGGGGGGCACATATTGAGTTTTAGCCTTGTTCTAATCGAGAGTTAATTGATTGATTTACTAGAACATGCCACTTTTTTGACAGGGCTACATTCCCCCCCCCCCCCCCCCCCCGGGTCATTGCAGCATGTCGATCAAAGTCCTGATGTTTGATTGCTGTAGGAAACCCTGTACAGCCTATATCTCATTTCTGTGCATTTTTCTCTTTTTCCTTGCAGATCCATTCACTTTGAATCGAAGTCTTATGAATCTTGCATAAATGATCGCATGCTGCCTGACTGTTTTTCGTCATTCCTTATCTTTATTCAATAAATGCCCAACGTTGCTCTTGATGTGCCCTTGAGCTAGGCAATGAACCCAAAAGTGTTTGACTTTTGCTTTTACCTCTCTTACACTATGGCTCTGGGGTGGAGCTTTTTAATGGTTAATGTGTTGTACAGTACGCCGGGGCTATAAATCCAGTCCGGTTAGCCCCTAGGCTTGCCGGTGTGTCTCACCTTCACGTAGGGGGCGGGGGGCTGAGGGGCGAGTGCCGGAGGCAATTGCCTTGCTCCTGATGGGGACAATGCATTGTCCTAAAGCTAAGTAGGGGAGAAAAGGTTGTGCCCTCGCTGTTCTGTCAATAACTATCTGGACAGGCCGGTGACTCAGCTATTCCCACTTGCCGCCCTCAGACCATCTCGACATCTGGACACATTAGCCTGTATATAAGGCAGAATTACGCCCTACAGTGGACTCCAGCAGGCCTAGTCCAGAGGATTAGCTGCTTGCTGCAGTGCAGCAAAAGTTGGTAATCCTGTCAGCGTGTGTGAAAACAGAGACCCAGCCCTGCAAATGGTGATTGGAGTAAATGCTGCTCCATTGTTGTGTTGTCTACTTTGCTGGACACAGAGGGGTGGAATTAAAAGAAAATGTTAAATCAAAGTCACTTACTCATCGAGAGAAATCAGTTCACTTAGGCGGCGTCCTGTCAGGCTTCTTGGGAAATGAGTTTGCACCTAACGAGACCAGACCAAGACCATATCCGGGGAGTTGACTGTAGTCTAAGGTTCTGACATTCATATCATTTACATTTCACATTCAAATGCATCAATGATTTATAAACAAAATGGAGTACAGAACGTTATTACAAAGGGCGCTGTTTTAATAGAGGCATTGTTTTCAACTTAACAATGCTTCTTTATGCATGCCCCATCCAGCACTCCATGACTGAATACAGTGCAATCAAGTTATAGTTAAATATACGCAGTGAAAAACTTACTTGAAGGTCAATCAAAATAACTTTTGATTCATATATTTAAGTTAAATTATCAAGTGTATGATCTGGGGGTTTATGTTTTTGCATGTTCAATTTAGCTTATAACTCCCCAAACATTTGATTAAAGGGGACTCAAATTTTTTTGGTATTAAATAATTGAGAGGTTAATAAATCACCCGTTTTTATCACAATATTTGACAACATTATACATAGTTATTATGCTATTACCAGTTCCCACAGTGTGCACATTGCCTGCATGTGAATAATGCTTGTGTGCTCATGCCTGCAAGCGAGTGAACTTGTGTATTTATATGTCTTCCTTTAAACTTCTTTTGTGTGCATAAAATATGTGACCCCCCGCATACTTTAGGGTCATTTGGCGGCTTTCGACTTTTTCCCATCATTTGAAAGTGGTGAATCAGAGCTTCCAAACAAGGTGTCACTTGTGCAAATCAAGCAAATATTTTTAAAGCTATGACTTGTTAATGACAAGGGTGTGGCAAACTGTGTTTCTGAGATAATCACCTTCGAAAGTTTCGGAGGCTTCATTCAGCCACCTCCCAGAATGCAAATGGGGAGCCAAAGCCACATGGGGAATTAACATAATGCTGAATGGGCCAATCACTGCTCTGTTCTTGTGTTTTGAGGTAACGTTGAACAGCCTCAACAACACCCAACTAGTTTTGTTTTTAAAAAAGCTTTTATTTCACAGCAAGAATATACATGTTTTATTAAAGTAGAATTATTATATTGTTTTAAATTTTATTTCATTCAATTTTAAATCACCAACCTCAACGGACTTCATCACGTCATCAACTTCTTCCGGTATAACGATAACAGGCGTATCGTCGATCTCCTCCGGCGGTTCTCGAAAATATTCCGTTTCATCGTCACATTCAGGTTGAAATCCGCTGTTTGAAATGTTCTCCAAGTCTGGGATGATATCAGATTCAGTGTCTCTGTTGGAGAACTGACCATCATCGCGGAAAATGAAGTTGAGTACGCAGTGGCACCCAATGGGTGGATACAATAAAAATAGATATAAAAACTATTTTGAATTTGCTCAAAAGACCTATTCAATCGGAAGTCAATCGTATTTCTGAAGCCTACAATTGTATAGCCTACAGTATTTGACGACTCGTTAGCTGCCTATATCTTTACTACGCAGTGCCTGAGTGAATACTGTATTTGTATGACGCGAACAGGACGATACAAAGACCGCTAACTAGCTGTGCTCCAGCCAAATCCAGCAGAACACAATCCGATACGGCACACAAAGTTTGTGCTGCAGTGGAATTCATGCCGGGGCCACCACTGCTAGCCCCATGCAGCTCGCAAATACAATTCAGAAGAATATGGGCGAATACGAGAGCTGCAAACGCTGCAATTACTCTGCTTTATTTTCTATTCAAGTATCGAGAGTGTTGATTGACTTTTATCAGCTTTCCACATAATTCAACACCCATATCTAAGCCAAAAGACTGTAAATACTTCAAAAATGAGTCACGGTCTTGCGGCCCTGGATTATTGATTTCCTGACAAATCCTACTCAAAAACGAGAATGAAGCGGTTTGTATTTGACTCACGCTGTACATCCACCGGTGCCACCTCAGGGACATGTTCTTTTGCCCCGGCTGCACACCAACATATGAGCAAATATGGAAACGGAATCATAATTAGTCAGAGTCTGCTAGACGATGCCTAGTCTGGTCACGGTCGCGTTTCAGCAAAGTTAATCTCCTGCTGGGACAAATCATACCCACAGTTGAACAAAACAAGGGACATGAGCATTGACTTCAGAGCTTGATCTGCACCCCGCAGAGCCATAGCCACCGATGGTCCGGGTCTGGGATGGCTGGAGAATTACAAGTATCTTGGTCCCTGATTCTAAACAGGCTTTTCTGCAAAAAAAAAAAAAGGGGGACCAGCATCTGCACAGCTTTGGGGCCCTATTTGCACTGGATGACTTTAACCTGGGGATGTCCAGTGATTTGTAATAATTGTGAGTTCAGCCATCACATGTCTGTGATTTGTGAGGTAGAAATTCCATCGAAAGTCACCCAACCATATTTTGGTTTACGGTGGACATTGGGAGTGATATTATCATTTTGGGACTGGTATGATAGACATCTCTTGTGATTTGAGAAACTAATTTCAACTATTTTATTACAAAGTGCTTTGCGTCGCTTACAGTATCTTTTAGAACGTGCACACACCACATCATCGCAGGGGGCTAAATCACAAACTAATGAGAATGGGTAGAAGGTGATACCAGGGCTGCATAAAGGGCCGCTTTTATTGATGCCAACAAGATTTGCTTTCACATGACCAAATGCTTGCAATATCGAACAAATCCACTCGATATGTTTCAGTTGCTGTTTTTCCCCATAGAAAATCAATTGCAAATTATTTTTGCCAGAATCATGCCTTTAAAATTGTGGAACTATAAAAATAATTTCATTTTCAAACTGTCTGTTTTCCCATTGAATTGAATAGGGTTTATAATGTGGGTAAAGTATGTTGTCTCTGGTATTGATCTGCATTGAATAAAGTATAACCAGGTTGGACCTTAAAACCAAATGGCACGGGACAGGCTCAAAACGATGACCAGAAGATCTGGCAGCAAACTTTAGCAGCGAGAATGGCAAGTTTCGACCGAAACTGGCTTCAACTCCTCTTATACTCTTTGAATCGACTGGCTGTATCTACTCTTTATGTACGTCATTTTGGTAATACTAACTTGTGTGTATGCTTTAAGAGTCTGCCCCGTAACAGAATGTCTTGAACGAAATGCAGTCCATATTTCAAGAAACATTCTCATTTTTCTAAAGGTCCATGTAGAGTTTTCAAATGTAATAATTAAGACATTGGAAGAGTTGTTTTTTGGATACATTTTCGGGTGTATTTGTATGTGTTTTAACATTTCAAATGTACCTTTTATAATAACAACAAAGATAAACTAAACTGGGAGATTTAAATCCTATGTGTGCTGAACATGTCAATGTGTTGAACATGCAGGGATTGTGTCCATTTCCTCATTGGAAGCGTCTCTGTTTATTGACAAACAGAATTGACTTTTCCGCGTTTATATTACCATCCGAGGTGCATTAATGGCCTAATGGGCGGCAAACGCTATTGGCTTTTTCACAGCTAAAATTGATTACATTTTTGTGTCTGTATGTGCTCGGTGGTGTTGAATAAGTAAGTAGTGGTACACTCCTCCCGTAGTGTTTGGCTTTTATTTCGATCTTTTTATTCTTTTATTTTTTTTACTTCACGTGTGATTATCCTTGTGAATGGCATTATTTTCGGTTTTCGTCCGCAGAAGAAAACATTATTTCGTCCCCGGGGGCCAGAGTTCATTCAATGGTCACAGATGTACACTCAAATTGGCGCCGAGGATGAACCCTGAACCCTGAACACAAGCTGGAGCGCAGATCTGAAAGTAAACTCCAGAAATCTTTAACCATTTCACAACTGAACAGAACACACCCACAACTCTTTAAAACTCTCCTCCACGATATAAGTTATAAAACTAAATATCAACCTGCTGTCCTTAACGTGCGGGAGGGTCAACGGAGAAGCTTGGTCTTGTGATCACATCAGTACCAAACACATTTTGCATTCAAAACTTCAAAACTGGGGAGAAAAAAAAATTAAAAAAAATTAAAATTATATATATATATACATATATATATACAAAAATGCAATGGAGAATCCCTAGTGTGAGTCCCTGAAACTTTGGTAATTTAAACCTGTAGTCAAAACTGTGTCAAGTCCAAGACTACCCAAGACTACTCAAGACCACTCAAGACTACTCGAGACCACTCTGGACTACTTGAGACCACTCAAGACTACTCAAGACTATTCAATACTATTCAAGACTACTCAAGACTACTCAAGACTACTCGAGACCACTTGAGACTACTCGAGACTACTCAAGACCACTCGAGACCACTCGAGACTACTCGAGACCACTGGAGACCACTCGAGACTACTCGAGACCACTGGAGACTACTCGAGACTACTCAAGACTACTTGAGACCAAATAACCTCAAATCCCATTCAAGACTGAACCAAGCTGATTCTAAACTAGGATTTAAGTGGCATCAATTCAACCAACTTCTCTCGATAATCGAATGTAGTCCTCTGTGCAAACGAAGTAATTTGAACAAAAACATACCGCTGGCCTTACAACACTGGCCTTAGGATTGAGCTTTGACGTTCCCAAAAACGTAACTGTGAGAGAGAGATTTATGGCATCGTCTGAGAAAAGTGTGAATACTTTGAAAGCACACATACTAGAGATAGAGATGGGAAAATTGCACAAATGGCCAAACATACAATAGAACAGTTACAAAAAGTAACAGCTGTTAAATAATGTTTGTTTATGTCTGTCTGTATATTTATGTCTCTGTGTATGGCTCAAGGCGTGTCTGTTCTTTTAAGTATCATTGTTATTGCAGTTTTCATTGTTCCCCATCTCTGGCTCCAAAAGTGTTCAGGCGATAACAACGACAGAGTGTCAGCAACTCTTGGCAACTTTTTTTGCCTCTACACGTAACTTTCTCAGATCTGGTTTGAGAAAAATAACATTCAAATTCCACATTCTTGTCTGAAGTACTTTCACCATAGCCACTTTCCTTGAAATGTGCACCTTGTATCAGAGTCTCTGTTACTCCCCTCCAGAACCCTACTTTGAAAATACATTTCATATGATTCTGGGAGATGGCACCAGTAGGCGATTTGCAATTCAGAGCTCAGCAAACAGTGCCCACTTACATCACAGGGCTAAACTGCTTCTGAAGTGCAAGTAGCCCCTGGAGAAAGTGCATTTCCGAGGGTATAAATTAGGGACCAAGGGTCAGCACTTGCATATTTTGCTGGCGGTTTGACTTTGCTGTTAATGTCTTTGTGATCCCTTTAATCTTCGCGTAATCTCTGTATGTGCGTCGGATGGAGGAGAACGGCTGGACTTGATTATCCAGACCACTTGCTCTTAATGGGAGGAGAAATAGGAATAGAATTTGATTATTGGAGTTGTACTGACCAAGGTTCAGGATTCCAAAATTAATATCAAGAAAAAAACATCTGCTACTCTGACAATGACAAACACAAGATTTTGATATTTCATTTTTTTGTATTTGGTTTTTTTTTGTCATATCCAATAGATATACAATATACACTAAATATTTGATATACAACAAAATAAAATGAATAAATATTCAACAATAAATATAAACTCTGTAACAATTCCCATTTTGACAAAAACAGGAAATTGTACAAATTTGCATACATAGGCCTACTCTATATATAAAAAGAAAACTGAACATATTGAATTGAATTGGTTGAGATTCCAACAAGATGTTTTAGTCACCAACATTTTTTTTCAATAAGTAAAAATGGAATGTATCTGCATAATGATGGGATTCCCACAGAGCCCCCCTTGAGTGTGCAAGCAAACAACATCAATGGCGGAAGTAAGGGCCTTTTTCTCCTATGTAGGCCACATTTTCTCACTTGAAAATTCATTAAAATGCCTGCCCTTGAAAGACATCACGGATCACGGAGGCCAAATATTTGTGATGACCAAAATAACAGGAGAACGAGCAGCCGCAGGGTCACATATAATCACGGCTGAGAGCAACCCGGCAGCTGCTGGCGTGTTTAGGAAGCAACCATGCGCTTTACATTTGAAAGGTCCTGCCCACCCAGGGTCGACCAGCCGGGAAAGAAACAACGAAACAAAGAAACAGACAAAATACCAGGATGGAGGTTCATGAGGTTCCTTCTTTCCACCTGGCCTTCGGATGAATTCAAATCTCAGTTTGAAAGTCCCTCGCTGCCCTTAGCCCTTGTTTTCTGGCAAGGCTGCTATTTCATCCGCTGTACACCTGCGGCGCCAACCCTCAGGACCTTGTATTCCAGTAGAATAAATTATTTTTAAAAAGCAACGATGAAAAAAATGCCGTGAAAAAGTCTCCCAGAAAATAATACAGAATGAAAAAAAAAAATTCAGTTATTATGTGGTTTGGGATATTTTGACCGGATATTGTGCATATTATTCCTGACGACTTCCCAATATACTTTAATGATGTGTTATATCAACTGTCATTATTACACTATTTAAATTTATAATCAAAAGGCAAATATACATTATACATAATGATTTGGAATAATAATGATTTCGGAAACATTCAATGAGTCAAATTTAAATCAAAGTAGAATGATACTTAAGATAAACCATTAAACGGAAATAGATGAAAGGGAAACATGTCGGTCCGTGAACCTTCCGTTCAATTTATTTGTTACTCTGAGATGTCAATTGGAAAGAACAAAAAGTTAAACAATTTCTAATTCTGATAATTTGCAACAGAGTTTCAAAAATCAAAATCGGGTGGTTTTCCGTTTATAATTGTTCTCGAAGGAGAAATTTGTGCTGTTTTCCCTATCTCTGAGTTTTATATCTCAACTTATTTGGAATTGGTTTTAGGAAGCGCCAAAACAACGGTAAAAAATCAAGATGATTTTTCTCGGCACCACAGTCGGGTTTCCCTTCTTGACAGTTTGAACATATATAATCAGCATGCAGAGTTATTTATTACAAGTGGTTCTTGATGGATAATGAAGAGTGGCATTGCAGGTTGAGAATATGAACCCCACTTGCAAATGAACTCTGTCTTGGTTGCAATGGCATACAAATACCCTGTGTTGTATGCCAAGCCTGCTGAAGGCAGATAAAAAAATAAATAAACATATACATTTAGATAAAAAAATAAAAACAACAACAATAACAACTAAATAAACAAATAAATAGATAGATAGATAGTAATAAGCATGCAGATCTATACTTACACCATATAGGCAGGAAAGGCAGGTTTCCCTCCCATAGTATCAAGTAAATTGGCAGAGTTGACCACATCTCTGTGTTTTATATTTTCATGCATGCACCCGCGGGCGAGCGCACACACACACACACACACACACACACACACACACACACACACAGACGAAACCTGCACCGAATTCCATGTTGCATCACTGTGTTCTAGAAGGCTCCCTCGGTGAGGTATTCTGCTGTGGCATGATAAAACACAAAGTTCTTCATGTTTCAAAAACAAGTTTGTTTACGCCTGGGTATATCACTGTGCCATATTACACTTAATGTAACTACTCCTTGTACTACGGTATAACTGTCATAATTGCCGTAAATGGCGATCTATGTTCGTAAGGTACTGCACATGCGCGGTACATGTGGGTCAGGGGAGTAGTAGGGGACTTTAGAAGAGTCCTGATAATCTGAGGTCATTCTAGTCAACCTTGCATCAAAAGCTCTGCTAGACACATTAACTCGGGGGCGGGCCTAAGCCCTGTCTTCAAAAGTAATCAGTGAAATATTAAAAGCAATTCTAAAATACAGTCAGAAAGATGCATTGACTCTGCGGAGATCATCCCAAAATCCTCCACCTCCACTCGGCTCCTGCTCCAGCAGCAGCAGGAGTCCACCAGGCCCACAAGGCCAAGCCGGAGTAATACCGACAGCTTACATGGCATCAAAGTAGAGACGTGTGTGTAGAGCAGTGTTTCCCAAGCCAAGGCGCGATCCCACGGCAAACTATCCTACAATCCTGTTAACCACTAAAAACATCACAAACACTTCGAACTGTGATTATTAATACAGTGTGATCGACTAATAGAGAGTGATGGACAACTTACAAACGATTCGTTCCTTGGGAAACAATTCCATACACGGCTCACGAGTGAAAACTTGACTCTTTGACTCTCGTTCATGGTCTGGGAAGTTCTCCCTCGCTCGCCGCGCGTTACGCCTGCCGCACCGAGCGACCCAAGAGTCAGAAAATCGAACGACTCTTTTCACTGAGTGAGTCGTCAGGAACCAAATTCTTTCAGTCCTTTCTTTTGAAAACTACTATTGGTTTTCACTTTCATGGAGGGAATTTTTCTGCCGGAGCTGCTATTCTGGCTGGAACTGATGCATGAGATGAATTGGTAGAGCCTCACAATTTTGATCTTGCGACACAAGCACTTGTTTCCATTATTTCTTGTGGAATTTTAATATTTCTCACAGCACACCTGGCAAGCTCTCATGGCATGATGTAGCGGGCGGAGAAATGTGTTTTTTATCTCTATATTTTTTGCGTACCCTCGAGGCACCGGCGATGTGAACTATTTAATTACACGTCTTGCCAGGCCTCAGATTTGTAGCTGTCTGTCTGGGAGGTGTGTGGCGCTTTGTGCCGGTTGCTATGGAGCAACAACACAACCGGGTGTCCCTCTGGCAACCTGCTGCAGCAGGTTTAACATGGCCATGGAAACACTGAGACAGACACAGAGTAAAAAAATAACTGCTCCGGATATTCTATCCCATAATGGCGCTTCACAAGCTCGCTTCAAGACGTCATATGTCCAATTTACGCTTTTCCAGGCGGGTTATTTGGTTTGTTTGTTAGATTTTGCTTTTATTTTTCCTTCCATATATATATCCATATATCACCAGTATGACACAATATTACAAATTAGAATTGTGTTGACATCATGGTAGCCCGCACGGTCGCGAAATCTGATTTTCATCATTATTTGAGAGATTCGTGACACGATTTTTTTCGCTCCGTAATTCTTGCGATGCATCATGGGATCTTATATTCGTCCCCTTCCACCCGCAGGCATGCCTAGCTTCATTAAGGCGCCCGACGACCAGACGGGGATTTCGGGAGGCGTGGCGTCCTTCGTGTGCCAGGCGCTGGGTGAGCCCAAGCCCCGCATCACCTGGATGAAGAAAGGGAAGAAAGTCAGCTCTCAGCGCTTTGAGGTACCCTGTACAATTTGTTGTTGTTGTTAATATAATACACTGTAAATTGACACTATACACTATAATATATCAACTTCGAAAAAATAATTGATCAAACTCATATTTCTCAGGTCTTCTCAATGTGAAAGTTAGAAATTAAGATGCATATTTTTTCAAGTTAAGAAAACCCCCCAAAAATATATATGTTGAAGAAATTAAATACATTTTTAAAAGTTGAGATTTTTTTTTTACAGTGTATGTGCTTGTAGCTGTACGTACATATGTATGAAGTTGTGTGTGTGTGTGTGTGTGTGTGTGTGTGTGTGTGTGTGTGTGTGTGTGTGTGTCTGTGTTGTTACCACTGCATAGCATAGCAGCTCAGTAAATGGAGCGGTTGCTGCAGCTCCGCTGCGTTGGGGGGACCGGGGAGGGGGGGGGGGTGGGACTTCCTGTGCGACTCTCCGCTGGCGGGGGGTCTCATTAGCCACCCGCCAGCGCACGCAGCGGCGGGCGGAGCGGAGTGGCGCAGCGCAGGTCCCGCACGGCTGCCTTTGACGCGAGGAAACCTGAATTGTGCCTTACACCTGTCTGCTCGGGAGCGCTCAAACTGACAGCCACACGTAGACAGGAAGTCATCCCACCCGCCTAGGAGAGCAAGGAATGTCCTTCCTGCCGGCACACACACACACACACACACACTCTCACACACACATGCACACACGCGCACGCACGCTCGCACACGTACACACGCACACACGCTCACACACACGCACACACAAACACACACCCACGCACACATACACCCACGCACACACACACACACACACTCGCACACACACACACACACACACACACACACACACACGCTGCGGGGGCGGGGTGCCCTGACCGCCCCGCCCTCCTCCACAGGCCTCCCAAATACCTGCTGCCCACTGGAGCTTGGCAGGCCTGGCTCCCACGCGCCCTCCCCTTTCCCCCGCTTGGTTAGGCCACGACGAAGACGTAGGGAGGCGTTCTAATGCATTCTATCGTGCTCGATATGGCGTGGTGGAAACTGTCCAAATCCTGCATAAGGTTGGTGGGTTTTTGACTTTTCCCCCACGCTCTGCCTCTCACGGTCCTTTGCGATGGAGAAGGTGCCGTATCAGAACCGGCGCTGATCAAAGGCAAGCAGTAGCCCGAGAAGAATTAATGACCTTTATGCTTTGTTAGTCAGTGTGATTTTTGCCTCAGGTATTTAGCGTAACAAGGCTCCCCAGGTGTGGAATATGGATGTACAGTATATGTAGGAAATATTCTATTCTGTATAATGGACTCATTACACTTACAATATTCAGCTTCTGCCTTGGAGCTGCCTTTCAAAGACCACCTGCAGCATTATTTTGATTTATTTAGCTGTTTAATGAGGGGGTGTGCACTATGGCACTCCCTAACACAATACATTCATTTCACTGACAGGACCACACGCTCTTGCCAAATAACAAATTTTAGTACAATAACTTGAAAAATTGCAATTAAGACTATACGCTGTATGATTATCCAAACAGGAACATCCATTCGACGAGAAATAAAATCTTTTTTTTTAATACTTGTTCTGTGTCTTTGACAAATAATCTCTGAATTTTTTGGATAATAAATATACAAATATTATATTTCTTTAATATAAAACCAATATTGTATTATTTTATTCATTATGTATGGATTTATTAACGGTGTAAAAAAATTCTTAATATTTAAAATTTAATTAAATGATTAGGACGTCTAACACCCGCTAATTTGAAAGCCACAAGCAGATGGATTTTTCATTTATTTACTTTTGCCTGTAGCATTTTTGAAAGCTTGCAACACACGGGCACAAACAGGCACACCTTTGAATCCGTTTGAAAATAAAAGGCTGTTTTTCGGTGTTGACCTTGTGGGATAAAGATTAAAGCCCATAAACATCCCAACATCCCTTTTGATCTGCAGACGGGTTGCAGAGGGAGGCGAGATGGCAGCCAGTCATTTTCATGCTCGCTGTGCCGTATAGTGGGCTGAAAACCATCCCACCTTAATAAGTCGACGAATCTTCTCAATACGGCTTTATTAACCTACTATGTACCGCACCGCCTCGCCCACCCTTTTTCCCAAGGGTCACATGTTTTGTTAGTTGAAAAATTCAAGAGTGCATAAACGACTTTAGGGGCGCAATGAAAATGCACCAAATAGTGTGTTTTTCCTTTATAATTTACAAACATTTAAAGGCAAAATGAGTACATTTATTTGAATAAAAAAAAGTACTCTAGGTTTTTAATTATTTCTGCTTTAAACAGTATTTAATAATTATGTAATATTTATACTTTAAACTGCTTTAAACTGTATGAACAGTATTCTCTATAAAAAAGTAGTTCCTCTTAGTTCTAAACGCCTAAAAATAGTCAATTTACAACACAATGGATATAAAGAAAATGTCTTCCTTATTTTATTGATGAATTTAGTTAATTATTAATATTACAATAACAAGCAACTAGGTGGTTTTCTCACAATATAATTGATATAGAAATCTACAGTTTTGGAGAAACTCATAAAAGATGACATTCTAAATAATTGACACTTGATGTTGCCTATAAAAAGATGGGAGCCTGCGTGTCCCAGAGGAGAGTGTGGCGATTCACAAGGTTCAGGTTCTTGGCAAAGAGCTGGTTAGATCCGCCCCCAGTAACTGGATTTAATTCCACCAAGAAACCAGGTTCAGTTCATCAGGTTCAGTTTCTCACGTGTATAGCAAAACCAAATTTCAGAATTAAGAATTTGCAGTCGATTTTGTAGCGACTGCAAAAATACAAGATAAAATGTTAAAAAACATTGGTTATTATGTTGAAAAAAAAAAAAACATACAGTGCATAACTTGTGTAAAATTTCTCCCAATGCCAATGATGTGGGTATTTTTGTGAAAAAAAATCTAAGGGGGCAAACAACTTAAAAAAAAAAAAGAAAAGAGTACCACTGTACTCGTGGATCTTGACACCCCACCCCAATATGGTGGACGAGCAGACGCATAGCAGCGACATACAGCAGCAGCCAGTGAAGTATTTACTGTATGATTGCTGCTACTGGTTACCACTTGTCTTTACAGTAAGTTGTACTGTGTTGCTGCTGCTTTACGACATTTGGGGAATGAGCTGTGGATACGATGCAGCTGTATCAGGGGGAAACAGTATTCATCATCTGATAAATATCCCATCGGTACATCCCTGCTGTAGTTGTTATCACCACTTTGGTGAAAAAATTAAAGAGAGGCTGCTTGGGCTGACTTTTGTCCTACTTTTCATTCGCACACGTGCTACGAAATACATTTTACAGTTTGCACACATCACATCTATTTTTAGTTGCAAATATGAGAGAAACGCTCGCACTGCAGAGCCCCCGCCCCTTGCACCCGGGCTAAATAAAAACCTCCATTTGAGGATAGAGTAAATGAAGCGCCGATGAAGAAGATCCAATGTGGTGAGGGTTAAAATCAACTTTTTGTTGTGGCGCCGTCCTCCTCCCAGGTGATTGAGTTTGATGACGGCTCAGGCTCAGTTCTGCGCATCCAGCCCCTCCGGACGCACCGCGACGAGGCCATCTACGAGTGCACGGCCACCAACAGCGTGGGAGAGATCAACACCAGCGCCAAGCTCACCGTGTTGGAGGGTAAGACGTGTTATTATTGTCTCTGCCATGCTCTCTGAAGTTGCAGTTTGGTGTATTTATATACCAGTGATTTTCATGTGTGCATTGTCTTTTCTTTGGAAAGGTAGATATTTTAATCAGAATCTGTTTTTCCAGCCGAGTGCATTTTCATATACAATGATTTGTGCTTGTAAGGTTTGGTGTATTGCATACAAATCAGCATAAAAACTGTCTAAAAAAACGACAAAGTGAAAACAAAATTTGATTAAAATTATACATAATATGCACAGGGAGATCAAATAAATAAAATTGAAAAATTAAATACAAAATGTAATAAAAAACAATAAAACGGGCATGGATAACAATGGATGAGTACATCCATTGTTATCCATGCCGGTTTTATTCTAAATTATTCAAATATTATTACTAAATTATTACAATATTCCTAAGTTATTACAAAATGATTACAAAGTTATTACAAAATGAATACAATGTTTTATTAGTTCATTATTAAGATGCTATTACAAAATGATTCCAATGTTATTACTTAATTATATTACGTTATTCCTCAATTATCAGAATGTTATTACAAAATGATTACAATGTTCTTACTAAATGATTACAATATTATTACTTAATTGTATTACGATATTCCTAATTTATTAAAATGTGTTAACAAAATGATTACAATGTGAAAATTATAATAATATTGCTCAACTATTATGATGTTATTACAAAATTATTACGTGTATAAAGTCTTAAGTTACTACAATGTTATTATAAAGCTATTACAATATAGTACACTATTGCTTCTACTAGCCTGACTGTAAATGGCGCTGTTCACTACATGGCTACCATCAATTCTCACTTACTAAAAGCTCAATCTTTATGAAAGTAAATTCGACTAATCAGCTACACTGTCACCCGGCCGCCTAACTGCTCCTCGCAGCTTTTGAAAAGATTGATTATTTGTTGATGTGACAGAGAAGGCCTACCTAATCGAATACTCTTCTGGGGCACAGATACATTTATCGCATGGCAAATCGGCGACACGCTTATTAAAAAAAAAATTGCACATTCACCTCCCAATTGCACAACAGCAGATAACGCCCACTTTGGGGAAAATTAGGAACAACGCCACAAAAAGTTGTACCGTTTATCCCCGTGCCCGTTGTTCCCCCCGCCACCCTTCAACTGCTCAGAGAAAGACCATAAACACTCTGCGAGAAAGCTCTGGGATGCTGCCGGGTTGATGTTGCCGTTTGTTGTTTGGCTTTTGAAGCCACCAAGAAAGGAAATATCGCCCAAAGTGGATGTTTCTCTGGCAGGGAGATATAGGAAGGCACCGCTAAACTCCCCCCGGGGGACCGTGATGAAAGAGCTATACGGGAGAACCTGTGAGAAGGTTGATGTAAAACCAAATTTAAACCGGTGAAATCGTTTCTCTGCCTCCAAAAATAAACTAAAACCGATGATATTTAGTTTTAACTTATGTTTTCTAACGTTATTCTAATAATTCTTATTCTAATAAAAGATACAATCTCCAGTCGGGGGAGAGCTAGGCCGGCACCTCCCTGCTCTCCCTCCCTGCTGCTCCCACCACCCCCGTCCCAGAGACGCCGCAGGGATGCTTTTTCAATTTTTTCACTTCAGTTTTATTGGGCAGTCGGAAACCTCCAGGCCTGCCAATCTGTCCTTCTTTACTTCCTCCTCCTTTCTCCCGTCTTCCCGCCTGGGAGAGCGCAGCAAGCTTTCTGGAGCGGCCTGGTAACGGCTGTGACGATCGGAGCCGGTTGTCCTGGCGGCGGCGCTCTAAACAAGAGTCCAAAGTCGAACGTCTCCAAAGTTCGTTAAGAGTCACCCGTGCTGTACATGCAGGATGTGTGCAGTTTTCCGGTGACGCTCGTAGCTCCGTCCAAGGAGAATTCTTTTGTGCACCTCAACAGAGTGGGAATTTTGAAGTTTGTAAAAAAACAATAATAATAATAATAATTCACGATGAATTCACATTTCATTAAGCGATTCCCATCGGCGTTCTCAGACTGTTGTTTTTTTTGGGGGTTTTTTGGTCATTTCTTCATAATGTTTGTCAATATCTGTAGAATGGAGCCTTTAGTGCATATACATGTCTGATTCTCTGCACTATACAGTATAATGCCACTGTACTTGGCTACCATTAATCCTCGCTTAATGAAAGTCCAAGCTTTATGCTGGTCTGCTAAATTGCTGCTCAATTGCTTTTTGTCCAAATCCAAAATATAGTGTTGGTGTCCAAAGTGTTGACACGGTGGAATACACCAATCGACATCCCCCGCTTCGCCAAACCCGGCTGACATGGGCTTCTCCTGCTGCTCTCTCTGTGTTTTCTGGGTCCCAGATGGAAGCATGTAATCCCTATTTTTGTGTTTCTGCGGAGCGTAATTAGTGGTGGGGGGATTGGTTTTGGCTGTGAGCCCTCCTGCACTGTAGGCGCACCTTCACAAGACCCCCCGATGTCGACGGGTTGGAGATTAATGACCCCGGCCCCCGAACAAATTCTCGTGATTGAAACTAATTGCAAGGTGGGGGAGAGGGGGGGGGGGGACGGGGGGAAGGACCAAAGAATATTTCTCACGACATGTTTCTGGTGACCTTATTTTTGAATTACTTTGGTATGAACCGTCTTTGCTCTCCCATATTTGCACCAGGGCGCTGAATCCTGTCACCTCAATTTTGTACTGAGTTGATCTTTGACAGCCATAATACACATTCGCGTGTTTTGTTTTGTGTGTGTGTGTGTGTGTGTGTGTGTGTGTGTGTGTGTGTGCGTGCGCCTTGCCTTTTCCTGTGTATGCAGGCTTGCGGTTTGGGAGAGCAATACCAAGGAAGAGAGACATTTAGAAATATGCAGAAGGTGGCAGGAAGGGAGGGGGAAAAAAGCTAGAGGAAGGATGACAAAGTCAAAAGGGGGAGAGGAGGCGCGAGGCGTCAGCGGGATTCTCGGTAATGAGAGGGAAGAATTAGCATTGTGTGCAGCACGCCGAGGGTCACGCGGAGCGAAGGCTTCAGGCAATTCGAGGCGGATGGTGCAGACAGCGAGCGGCGGTGTGGGAATTCTGAGCCAGAGCAGTACCTGAGTCTTTATTTTTTTTCCCACGTGTGGGCATCGCCTGACAAACCCTGTTGTCCGAGCAAGCGACAACGTCCGATGCGCCTCCGCTGCCTTTGTTAAAGAGAATGTCCAAGCAAGCACACCGATCGATTCCCACCCAGCTTGAAACGGTCTGGTGCAAGGCTTTTAATGGGGTGGTATATCGATTTAATATTGATATTGTGATACGAAAGTAGTTGCCTGGGATTTTGGTTTTTATTTTTTATTTTTAGTCAAAAGTCTTTACCAGGAAGTTAATTCTGACAACGCCGAGTTTTGCTTTAAAGTTATTGCTAAAGCTAAACAGCTATAAACTCGTTACAGAGGAAGTCGGAGACCAATACTTTAGGTTAATAAAGTATTTCATCTTGTGCAAGGGGATCCAAGGTTGTACAAGAGGAGCAACGCGATGCCACCGAGGATGGAGACCCTCGTTGCATCGGGGGCTTGCTGGAGCGCCTCTGCTTGGAAACCGTTCTTGGGGATCCAGGCCCTTTTGTGACCAGTCATAGACACGTTGCTCCTGCACGTAGCCACTTACAGCGCACAAGCTGTTCATGTTGTTCTGCACGTACACGTTCGGACATAATGTCACAATACCTCATAAGTTCAGTTGAAAATACACAGAAATGCAAAATTCTTGTAACAATTATGTTTTTTTTTTTTTTGGAGTTGTCAGTTAAGGCAGCCAAGTGAATCACAGAAAGTCATGTAATGGGTTCCTGTCGTTTGTAGCCATGTGCTGAATACCAAATGTACATATCCAACTCCGATTGGACAGTTCTGACGTCGCAAATGACAGTATCGTTCCACAAAATCCTTTGTCCACGTCATCAGAAACACACATTATCTGCTATCTGGTTTCTATCATCCGGGTCAAATCCCTCTCATCTCATTATGGAGTTTTTCCTGCGTTTTCTTAAAAAGTTGAGTAGGAACTAATTGTGTACTGTATGTCCCATTTTCATGGGGCCCCGAGCGACACGCTGTCAGATTGATTGGCCTGAATTGCTGTGCCTCCACGTCGCGTCACATTTCCGTAAAAGTTGAACTTTCCTCATCATTCTCTTCTCGCCACCCTTGGTCTTGATCTTGTCTGGGGACGTGGTTCTTTTGCCAAACGGGAGCAGATGCTTCAGGATTCTCTCCTTTTTTTTTTTTTTTAATTTTATTTTATTTTTTTGCTCGGCTGGTACAGTAGCTGCACAAAATCTGTTCGCCAAGCCAGTTGGACCGGCCTCCCCTTTGAGGAAAACTGTTAGAGAAGGTGTCAAGTGTGGGGGGTGATCGGGGGGGGGGGGGGGGGGGTGGCGGTGTTGTCTCCGGTCAACCCGGCGACAGGAAGCGATCCCAGCCACGACTGGGAGACTGGGCTGGAGAAAGCAGCATCCGGAGGACCGTGTACAACCTCCAACAACCTCTTCCTACAGTGCCTTTTTCCTAATCTGGGTAAAAAAATCAAAATAAATGAGAAGTAATATACTACTCCACATTTTCGCTTGGTCTAAGCCAAACAGGAAAATCTTCCCTGATAAAAGGACACTCGACCAATCCATTTACAAATTGTTTTGCTCGCCGAGCTGTTTCTAACATGCGTGCCTTTTTGAGGAACTAGAGAATGGCGTAACACTTGCTCTTCCCTGCGAGGGGTGGAGCGTGCCCGCGTATCCGTTTCTCCACAAGTTGATCTGATTCCGCGCTGCCCAGGGAAATGAAAGGGGACTGGGGTTAATGTTTTCTTTACATAAGTAGTGGTGCTCACGGCATTGAGCCAGGGTGTGTCTGCGCCTCTTCTACCCACGCCAGCGGCCTTTGCCGGATAAAGGTAGCCTTGGGAATCGTGATAGTCTGGATGGGATTCAGTCGACTCGTCTTTCTGTCCGCGCCAACGACAGCTCTTGCTTTCTCCATTCGGAGCGGTCTCGTCCGCCCCAAACACGGCCGCAATGACCCCCCGATCTCATTTCCTCCCCGGTTGTATTTCGATATCCATGCTGCCTCTCGCGATATGCCTTTTTAATTCGCCCAACAGACCTGAAAACACTGAGGCGTTGGTAATCTCCCTCGAAGGCCGCGTCGCGTAGCGAGCCACTAAGCCGTACCTTCCAGGAAAGATTCAGGGAGGTTGTTTGGGCGGCCCCCGCCCGAGCCCGATTTAGGTCAGAGCGCCGTCTCAACAAAGTAAGGAATAATGGAAGATGAATGAAAGCTGACGGAAGGCAGAAAGATGAATGAGCGCTCGCTCAATAGCCGCTGGGGGGTCTGCACAATTAGGGAGGTTTTTCTGAGGCTTAAATTGAATGAAGGCGTCAACCTGCTGAGTCTGTAACACCACAAATAGGAGGGAACGTTACTCTGCCGCCCCGCCGGTGCTGGGATGTTTTGACCGGGGTTCATACGTAGATAAGGTACATTCTACCTTTTGTTTGAACGATGATAATTATTTCACAATGGGTCAAGTTCCACGATGATCTCAAGGAGGTACCTCCATTCTACAGGATTTGAATGCTGAACGGGTTTTGCATTCTTGTTGCTTTGGTTTTACATTTGTCCAGTTCGGATTTCGGACAGATTTTGGCTGCGATATGACACACACATATGCTCTGATGCAGCCTTCCAGGTTGTTTGATAGAACTTTTGCACGTCTTGCATTGTTCTGTACATCATCTAAAATAAATGCCGTATTGAGACAGAACAGCCAGAAAAAGCATTTAAAAAGTCATACGGAAACACTTTTGTGAAACAATAGAAATTGTCGTTTTTGTTTTTTTTCTGGATATCCGTGCTCTGCACCACTTTCTCTGTGTCTAATGTGTGATATTGACAAAATCAAATAACACAATATTTATTGAAGAATACCTGAATATTGATAATTTGGTGATATTTTGGGGGTTTGGCCCTTGGTACTTTCGTGAGATATTTACACGCAACAAATATTTGAGAAGCAATCATTTGTAATGTGGATATTATGACCAAGCAGGTTGAGGCGTTGATCAGCAGAAAATTACATTACTTTACTGTAATGCAGCCTTCGGTATGATATAATGAAAAACTCATGATGTTATGATGTTATGAAAAAACACTTTTTCAGTAGCTGTGCACATACATTTGGGTCTCTGATGGGCCTATTAACACACAAACTGTGAAATAAGACAATATCTTCTTTTGTGAGCTGCCTTTGTCAGAAAACACGTGATTCAACAAGCCGTTCAGATGTGCCTCCCCCTCCTACGCCAAGTGGGGGCTCATTAGAATGAGACTGCCCCTCCATCTCCACCCACGGCTTGAGAACTACCTTCGCCAACACCCTCCCATTTTCCGTTATTCTCCTGTATTTAACCCTTCTCTCGCTCTGTCCTACCGCTTAAATATTTCCCGTAGATCTCACGTATTTTTTGAACCTTTCTTAAAAAAAAAAAAAGGTTGGCCGTGCAACGTGTGATCAGAGCGATCTCCTCTCCGCTGCATGTTCCATTCCCCGTTCCTCCAAACAAAACCAATAAAAAACTGTGGGTTTTTATTTTTTTGATATAGTGGTATTTATTTTCGCTCCGTTAATTGAACAAAACAAAAAAAAAGGCCCTGTGTGTAGCGGGGTAATATAGAGACCTCGCCCCCCCGCCACGGCCGGTGCCGGAGTGGGGTGGCGGGAGCAGCAGCTCATTTGCATTTAAAGCTACACACACAGAAAGAGTCGGGAACAGGAGGGTTATACCGTCGAGGCATGTTAGAATGGCTAGAATGCATTCTAGCAAGCATGCATTCAAGCATCCGTGGGGTAGTTTCAGATAAAAAAAACTTCAAAGACATGTTTTGGGGGCCTCGGAGACGGATATTAACTTATTGAAAACGAGTACAATACAGTATGTGACCTTTAAAGACAACATTTACTTATGTTGTGGTTATTATGATATTGACTGTAGTCTCATATTGCAGTGTTGATATTATGATGATTGCCGAGCGGAGAATCACCAGCGCTTTGTTCCCTCTGCCCCCAGAAGACATTTATTTTCATGCATCTCGGTGACTCTCTTCAACACGAGGGCTTTTTTTCCATGTGACGCACTTTACAAGGGGTGGTCTCGCCGGCGGTGTCAGGTAAACAGATAAGCAGAGAAGCGTCGGGGCGTGGAGGGGAGATGGGGAGGGAGGATAAGGGGAGGGCATGCAGGGACCGGCGCTGTCCACGGCCGGTCTGAACTGGCGTGTTTTTCTACGCACGTCTACAGCGACTAGAACGTAGAGCATTGCGATCACCTACCGCCGCCCGTGAAGGCCGTTGTTTTTGTTCTATTCATTATCTGTTTTGAGCGTGGCGGTTAGGCCCTTCTTTCGGGATCTGGATGCTCTTTCCTCAGACGTCATGTCAAGCTGCAAACACGTTGGAAAATTCTACGACCTGGAGGAGTCATGAGAGGAGGACGTGGTGCAACATTCAGAGAGTAGCACTATTTGGTACCAGAAATAAACATGCTTATTTCATGCAGTACATGGCAGAATTTTGATCCTTACTTACTTTGATACTTACTTACCTTACATACCTTACCTTATATATATATATTCATTTATTTTATGTTTTTTATATATATATATATATATATATAAAACATGAAATAAATGAAAATAAAAATGAAAAAAAGATGTAGAAATACTGCAATCCACAAATATCTATTAAGATTTCTAAATGCCAAAACATTCCCATAAATACTCAAATATGTATATAAATACAATAAAATAGAGACAAGAAACAAATAAATTAGTATTAATTTAAAAATCTTAATACAGATTTTTGATTTGTGGTATATATTCATCTTTTTTCCCAATTTATATATATTTTTTATACTTTATAATAAATATTTGTTAATTGGGATGCAGAATTCCTTCCATAGATTCCCACTGTGCTGCACTGGAGCAGAACATCGTTAAAGCAGGATTCCTTCCCGGGCGGGAGGTGCGGAAGCGGCGGCCGCTGTCCGTGCGTGATGTCGACGGTGCAGAGCTGTTGTGGGGGGCAAGGAGAGCCAAGCGTGGCCTCTGACTGCTAAGTTTCCGTCGGTGGGAGGCCTGTTGTCACGGTGGTGGTTGTTTGAGGCCCCCTCTGACCCGGGGTCAGCCCGGGGGAAGGGGAAGGGAGCTCTGGGTGGGAGGGGGTATTTTTTTTTCGTCCCTTCCTTTCACGGCACCTGTTTCCTCAGGAGAATGTGACCTAACCCGCCAGAGCTGTCAGCTCCAATGCATCTCACAACGCCCCCCAAAATCTTTTTCGGAGACTATTTCTTTTGGTTATTTTTGCGTATACGTTACAGTCTTTTCAGACCTGGCATCTCGCTCCCGTATCCAGATATATTCAGATTGGATTGCCGTCACACCTGCCATTGAAATGCGTCTCAGATGTGACTGCGGCGACCACTGGTGATTCAATTTCCCTTTCCCGGTTCATATGCAAATAACCCGTCTGTTGTCTTTCCCTTTGGATTTTTCATTTTTGGGGGGGAAATATATAGCTTGGTATAGCAATATGTAATATGTTAAAGTCAAAGTAATATGTGAAAGTGCCGAGCAGAGTAGAGTCATTGGTTCTTTCAGCGGTTCTTTTATTTTGACTATTTTTACTGACATGCTGCTTAGTGGCGAGAAAAAAAACATTGGGAGCTGTCGAATGAAAAACAATTTTCGTTCTCATGTTAATGTGCCGACTTCATTCCGGGCCATCTCTGTTTGTTTACTATTAACCACAGCCCAAGGAATGGAATAATTATTGTAAATGAAATTTACATCATGAACATTTCTGAGTCCGATTTGTTTTTTAAGCAGTCAGAAATGCAGCGATCTATTGGGGATGCCATCAGAGCTGGTATGGAGCGTGGGTTCCTTGTTGTGGGTTCGTACATCCCTTATCCAACTGTCTCTTCTTTCGCTCTGCCTGTCAGCAGGCATTTTTCCGACATTTTGAGTTATTTGAGGGCATTGCTTAAGCTTGATGTCCAAATGTGGAACGTATTGAGTATTCACTGGGTATCACAGTTGCATCGCAGCACCGGTGACCTGGGTTCAGATGTCACGCCAGGTCCGCCTTCGGTCCTCACCCCGGTTCCCCGCTGGACGCTCCTACCGCTGTAATTGCCGAGTTGGGCTGGTTGAGCGCCCAAAAGCCTGTCGGTGAGAATGGTGTCGGACCCGCTCCGACACATTTTACTCAGCTTGCTATGAGTAAGTGAGGTTATCCTGTAAGACTGGGGTCAGCCTGGTTTCTTACGCCTCCATTAAGTAATGAAGCGCTCCCCAATGAGAGCGAATTAACGAAGTCGTCAACACATGTTTTATGTGCTGGAACAAGAGGGATCTGCGTAGAAGTTAGTTGTATAGGTCGACTACTCCTCCCATTGAGGCAAAGCAGAACAGGCACAATGAGGTTAGTAGCGCACATTGTTCAAACACAATGCGGTAAAGGCCGCACCTCGCCGTGCACGCAACATTTGGAAAGGCCAGCTATGCGCTCGGCTCACGGTAGAGGGGAAGAGGTGGTCCTGGGCAGCGACTTTGGCCAACGCTGAGCAAGCCTTTGAAGCTGGCCGCAACGGCTTGTTGGAATCCGGCGCCGGGCCGGTTTCACGCGGAGAATTAAGCGCGGCGACGGAGTTTGATGGATTCAACTTTTGACGGCTCATGAATCCAAGCCGTCAAACGTCTTACAGTTCCACGTACGCCACATGGATTTTCAGTTTTCACATGAATCTGGACTCGCGTGCTCCACATGCTCCTCTTTTCAACAGGATAAAAAGGCTCCTAATTGTTTTCCTCTGCCAGCGCTGGTTGATACTGCTCCACAGCATCCTTCTTTGATGCGTCTTTTATTTTTTTTTTGTTTCTTACTTCTGGGCTGGTTTTCCTCCCCTTGCTACTTTGCAGCAGATTCCCCTCTGTGTTCGGTTCCTAAGCCCCCCTATCTGGATCGTCGTCGTATCAAGTGTCGAGTGGCTGGCACTTGCTACACATAAAGCGAGAACGGGGAGGCTTTTAACATCATTTGAATCCATTCAAATCCTTTGTTGAATATAAATCATCACCTTTAAATGTATCCCTCGTTTGCCGGTGTTCGTTATCAGACCTCACTCTGTCCCCGCTCGGCTTCAAGACTGGCGATGGAAACTAATGTGGTGTTTTTGCCGCGCCCGCCCCCCTCGCTCTTCCTTTGTCTTGCTGGCTGGGAAAAGGTTATTGTGTTACAGATGGAATTACATAAATGGAGCACAAAATGCACCTGGGCCTCATGTTCGCACAGTGACAATATATTATGAAACTTAATACACCTCAGTCCGTCTCTTTCTCACACAGCTAAGCCGGCAGGTTTGGATCAGCTCAAAAGATCATTGAAGGGATACCCAGATTTATTATTTAAACTCCTTTTCACCGGGCAGGCACTTTCCTTCAGTGGCGCTTACACCGGTAGTTATTATAGTCACTCATTAAAAAGCGTTTGAGTCTTAACGTTTTGACCCCCATCAATTAGAATGGCAACAATTTCACGCAAAGAATTCCCACTGGGGGAGGAGAGAGTGAGAGCGTCTACGAAATGTGAGTTTATATCTTAGAGCAGTAAAGGTTCCTGGGGGCAATTCTTTCTTTTTTTTTGTGCTGTTGCTAAAGTGAACATGAATTGAATTCTTAAATTCGTCATGGAAATTTGGGTCGAACCCTTTCCAGATCCCAAACCCCAACCAGTCTGAGGAACTTGACATTTGCATCGGGTTTAAATTGAATTGTTTACTGCCCATACAATTTAGCACAAAGTGCAAAAGAACAAAACAACGGCCAGGCACACAGGTTTAGGATGTTCCAGTTCGGACATATCATGTACGGAAAGCAAAACAAGCCGTGCCGGCATGGCAGAGGAAGAATCAGATATGGGCATTTTGCACTATGCCCAAGGAAAATAAAAACAAAACAAAAAAGGAGGAAAAAAACAAACAAGAAAGTGAATTCTGTCATCAGGCCTTGTAATCTGTGTTTTATGAAAAGGAGACTTGACAAGGAGTCCCTTATCTTCTGCCGGTCGACGATGAGCCCGCCTCCATGCCCGCATTCCAAACGCAACTGGGCATGTGCGGCTGTTTTTCAACAGCTCGGCTCTCCCGGAGGAGGACGAGCGTGCACCGGCCTCGGTCGGAGGCTTTGGAAGAGGGTGGGGAGACGGGTGGCGGAGGTGAGGAGAGACAACGGCGTTAGGTGACGGAGTTGACTCGGCTCGTCAGCTCAGCAGCCTCGCTGTTGGAGAGAAAAAGTAATGAATGTTATTATGGTCTTTGCAACTGCTCCATGGAAACCACTGTTCCCTTTTTACCACTATGGTAAATATCCATAAATTCAATTCCTCAACAGTTCTGTTTGGCGATGGGGTGATTTATTGGATTTAAAAAAATGGAGAACTAGCCATTAGTTCAAGAAAAATAAGACGTATTAAAAGATTGATTCGGGTTCCACAATATATATTAATGGAAATGAATAGCTTGTGTTGCGAGATCAAAATTGCAAGGCTGTTCAAATTAATCGATTGCAGCCAGAATGCCAACACATTTTACACTGAAACTGTCAATAAGAGAGAACTATTAATAGCGGTGATTTGTTCGTTCTTCAGACTCTTTGTTCCGTTTGATTCAGTTGGTGAGCGAGGGAACGCGCGGTGAGCGAGGGAGGACTTCCTACCGAGGACAAAGAAGGGTCAGAACAGTCGGTTCTCACAAGAGTCATTTCATTCGGCCTGAATTATTTATTTCGGTTGACTGTGAAAGTGTAGATGAGTCACGTTCAATATGAATTGTGCCAAATGACTTTAGAAATGAAAATCCTCATTCTCAGAGGCGATCATTTTTCAGTTTGTGGGGTTGAAGATATAGTCGCTCGTCCACTCTTTTGTGACTCCTGACTCCCGAGTCGTTTGAAAGATTTGTTCGCTACGAATGAGTCGTTTGCGAGCCGTTTTTAACTTGCTATTGATAGGGCCACTATAGGTAGGTCTGTGACATCTTTCAGGATACTGGTCTTTTTCACGGATGGGATTTAATTTGTTTGCGTGCCTTTCATTTTAAGAAGTAGAAATGCAGACATGGTAGAAAAATGATTGGGAGACTGCTGTACAGAATGCCTCCCCAAAGAACCCGGTGCCCCAGTGCCATGGAATTATCTTCCCCTGCTCAGGTAACACAAGGGGGACGTCAACACGTTAACCGTGTTCTTTTCTGTCAAAACACGAGAGGCAGAAAACCAGTGCAGGCAGATATTTGTTCTCGGATTCTTCTAAAAGAAAACATTTTTGAGAATAACCTAATAATTAACCGTACCGACGATGAGATGAACCTGTTCCAACCCGTTCAGACAGCTGAACTCGTACACACTCTGGGGCGAGCTCACGGAAGGATTGTGCTGCTTACGCGGTCGCCAAACCGGAGCAAATAACATTAAAAGCGAGCATCTAATTCACAAAGCCACCCGCAAACGCTGAACTGCAGCGTGGTTTCTAAAATGCACTTCAAAAGCAAATTGTTGAAACTGAATAATTTATTGTACAAAAAAAGTTTTACAAACGTTGATAAAAGACGGTTACATAACTCCTAATAAACTCCAAATTTATCGAAAAAAAACAACAGAACTTTACAGGGAATAGCGATAGTGGTCAAGGTGGTCAAAACTGAACCACAGGTGGCATTGAACCTCACAGTATAGGACCATGGACAGCTCCACGGCGGCCCGGAGCTGCCGCTTTCGAAAAGCCGCCGTGTTCGGCAAGCACTGAGAAGAATAAACTTTGTGGTAGAGTAAAATATATGAAATGAAGTGTCATCATTTCTATATTGTAATATTAAGATTCAATGACAACTTGAATTTCTTAAGTAAAAATGTAAATATATAGACATTTTATTAATTTAATAAATGAGCTATGTGGGAAGAGTACGTTTTATTTTAGATTTACTCATACTACAGTATTCAAATGTTTTATAGTCACTGCATATAAACCTAAAAATTACGCTAAGACGGCGCAGATAGTGGCCGCAATCGGTTTTGCAATTCATTCATTCTTTGCGAATTGGTCCCGCAGTGTTTCTCTCGCTTTTTCCGCGTTGGCGCCTCTTGAGCGTCTACTTTTATGCTTCTGTTTTCTCTCTCTTTTCTCTTCGTAGAGTTCTATTTATGCTCTTCATTAATAGCTCGTCTGGAAATAGATTATGAACAGAGGAGGCCGCCTTTAATTTGTGCGAAATGTTTCGGTACGGCGAAAAAACATCGATGGAAAAATGTAAATGGGAGTATTGACCACATTTGTTTTAAGAGATTATTTGTCTTGATATAGTCACCTGCAAGATAATTCACATCCCTTCTTTCAGTATTTTTTCATGCTACTCTTGGTCTTTACAAAGGGGTAGATATTACGCTCTGCATTTAGATAAATACCACACAACATCCGCATCATTATTAGAATCTGAATCAGAATCTGTTTATTCGGCCGAGTCAAAAATAAAAATGAAAAGGAAAACTACATTAAATTAAAGAAAATAGCCAAATACACAGAAATAGCCAAAACATTCAGAACACAATTAGCGAAATACATAAACAAATATACGGAATATACAAAGTGCAATACTATTATTATTATTATTATTATTATTATTATTATTATTATAGGTATAAAAGGTATAAATTATTACTATG
Organism: Zeus faber; assembly: GCF_960531495.2. Classification (NCBI taxonomy): domain Eukaryota; kingdom Metazoa; phylum Chordata; class Actinopteri; order Zeiformes; family Zeidae; genus Zeus; species Zeus faber. The sequence goes on from NC_137193.1 coordinate 16,111,967, forward strand.
TACTGGGGGTTCCACCAACTAGTTGACTTGGGCGGCCTGCGCCTCCTGGCTCCAGGCATTACCAGTCCAAGGTCGTTCAATCTAGCGCCTACGTATGTATTTACATTTATGTCTTCGTTCAGCTATGCAGTATAAAACAAAAATCGGACCAAACAATCGAACCGCCTAAACGGGCACACCTCCCCCGGCGGAACCGACCGGCAGTCGTGAGTAAAGATCCCGGACGGCGGATGTGTGAACGCGCGGTGTAAAGACTGTCGGTGCGCCTCCATCGGCGTCACGACACTGAGTTGAGCAGCCGTCCACAACGCTTTCATCTCCGGCTCCTAGCTGGACGTTTGGAGCGCTGCTTGCGTCATCGCTTTCTTAATGTTTGCGAATTCACGTTGTCGCGCTGGGAGGCGCCGGCGCAGCAAAGCGCAAACTCCTCCCTCTGCTTCTCTCTCACATATTAGGTACGAGTCGACTAGTATTGTGAAAAAACTTGGCAACCAGTAAAGGTCAGTGGTCGTGAAACCCCTGCGAGCGTATGGACTCACTATGTTATTAGAATGTCTAAGTGTTATATCAGTGTTATTTCAATAGATGGGATGGAACCCCGGTATCTGTTTATAAATTCAGTGGTAATGGGGTCAGCTTCTCCACAGCCCGCTGATGATGGGGTACTCCCAACCTGGGGCCCCCGAGCCCCGGCCCCTCAGGGGAACCAGGTGATGGAGCAGGGGGGTGGTGGCTGGGAGGCGATCAGGTGCGGCGGGAGCAGAAGCGCACGGCTCGGGCTTTACTGTTATTATATGGCACGGACAGCAGGTCACCCCGGCCCCTCCTCTGTTGGCGCTACGCGAGCGGATGTTCTGCGTAATTACTCTCATCCATCACCGCAGCTCCACAGAGGCCACGGGTCGGGTGGAGCGAGGCGGCCGCAGCCCCGGACACCCCCCGCCCCTCCACACACACACACACACACACACACACACACACACACACACACACACACACACACACACACACACACACACACACACACACACACACACACACACCCCCAGGAACTTTTACTGCTCTAAGATATATACTCACACATATTTCTTAGACTCTCTCTCTCTCTCTCTCCCCTTCTCCCACTCGTGTGTGATAAATAATCTTAAGGAGGCTTTGCAGGACACCTGCCCTGGACGCCCGACGTTGCTTGTACTTGGTACCTCTTCCTGTCTTTTTTTTTCCGGGCGATGCCGCACAAATCGGGTCCCCTCCGCAGCCGGCTCGGGGGGGGGGGGGGCGTAGGAGCCCTCGCCGTCTGCAAAGCACCTGCCGCAAAACTGTACTATGCAAATGAACAGTCTCGCCGAATGCCTGTGTGTGGGTGTGTGTGTGCCAGCGCAGCCTGACCGACGCCTCGTCCACTAGACACACACACACACGCACGCACGCACACACGCGCACGCACGCACACACACACACACACACGCACACACACCAGCGTAGGCTGGCTATGACCTCCCTGCCATCAGGCTTGGGGAGGCTGCGACTAGGTGGAGAATGAAATGACATTCTTCATTTCCTGCCCGGCAGAGGCTGCCGATCACCGCCGTTGCATTAGAAAGGGGTTTTTGGTGTTCGTGTCTGTCAGCGACAAGCTCTCGGAGAATGACACGTGGCTGGTGCGTCAGGTGCATTAATGTCCTCGAAAGGGGCGGGGAGGAGGGCGCTATCTGCGGGAGCTGTGGTTCTGGAACGCTGAGCAAAGAGCACTCCACAGAATGCATTTGGATCGGGGGATTTAGATCAGATATTCATGCCGTCCCGCAAAATCTGATGGAAAAAGACGCGCACGCACGCACGCACGCACGCACGCACGTCTTAGGCAACCCTGCACCGTTAGCCGGGCCGAGCCGGACAATGTGATATACTGTACATGAAAGCAGCTTTTACCGCAGAGGTTTCCAGGGGCCCGCTCGACATCCATCGCCGCCCGGCCATCCTGAAAGGGAGGGGGACCGCGCCCTAATGGACCCCTTCTCCAGGCTCCTTTATACGTGTTTTTTTTTTTTTTTTCTCCATTTCCGGGAGTTTTTCCTTGGGTAAACAAGCGGGTACCTTTGATTTCTACATGGAATTTGAGACGGTATCGTGATTAATGGTTTTAGGATTAGATCCGACGAAATAAGATAACATCAGATAAATCCCCGGGTTTAGCTGAGGGAAATTCAGGTGTTACAGCAGCAAAAACAGTATTACAAAAAAATTTACATATTTACAAATCTATCAACACAGTTAACATGGAGTAGCACTATGCTGACTAATGATGTGATAGCTTAGTTAGCGCCATGCTAATTTATATAAATGTATTTGACCTGTCACACTGGACCTTGGCTAAAGCAGGCTAACGCCAGATTAGCAAACCAGACTGCTTTGGCAGGAGAATATTACAACTTCTTCTGCGCGTGCGTGTGTTTATTAGCGCGCATGGCACGCGCGCTATTTCTGTACTTTGCCCAAATACGCATCGGATCCATCTGTTAAAGTTATCCCCCCACATCCAGGGTGTGACGAACTCTATCTGCCATCGTAGTCCCCTGGTTTATCGCTCCGTGACAGGCGGAGCCGGGGCCCTTCCGGGCACACACGTTAACGCTGGCGAATATAGCCGCCGGTATGCACCAGCGCCGAGTCATTGTGTGTGTGTGGCGCAGCGGCGCCATTCCGCTCACGCAGGAACACGGGCACACACACGCAGCGCGCCAGAATGTTGTGCGCTGATAAAGAGGCAATTACAGCCATCAGATTTCACCCTGCCGTAAGAAATAACTAAATAAATAATACACATGCACACACACACACACACACGCACACACACAAAAAAGGGGTGTTTACTCGCCGGGACCGCCTCGTCCTCCCCGGCTCGTCTCTGGGCCGACGGAGATGGAGTTTTAATCTTTGAATCATCACAGCCTGAACAAAGTATTTACTTAGTTAATCTTCTCTTCGCCCCTTCACATTATTCAGATATTGTAATGCGACCGATTCACCGGTAAACGGCGCCGGCCTCGGCTCTCGCTAACGCGTGGCCTGCACTGCTCGGCCCAATTACCTGCCAATTATTTCCTCGGACGCCGTCCCTTTGGCCCCATTACTCGGGTGCGAGATGGCCGACGGAGCGGGGGGGCAGCTCGCTGAACTAACTCCGAAAATGCAAACAGTGGATTGGTAATTATGCAGATGCGCCGCGCCCGTAAAGTACGAAGCTCTGCCCAGCGAGCAAACTTAGCTCTAACTTAAAGGAACCTCAGGGAGGCATCTTCAAAGGCTCCGCTTCAAACAGCCGCTATTAAAGGCTTATTAGCACACGTGCATGCGCGCGCGCGTGTGTGTGTGTGCGCGTGTGTGTTGTGTGTGTGCGTGTGTGTGCGCGTGTGTGTTGTGTGTGTGTGTGTGAGTGTGAGCGTGGGTGTGCGCCTGCGCACGTGTGTGTGTGCGGGCGCTCTTAACGTACTTTGGTTCATTTGTGTCCGTGGAGGTGAAGGAGTGTGTGCGAGGCCGCTCATTTGTACGAGTTTGTCCGGGGGAACAGAGGCGAGGATTACACTGTAAATATAGCTCTTTGCCTAATTATGCTTCGTAAGAAAAAGAAAAAAAAAAAGAAGAAAAACAGTGAAGGCCGCGTCTGGTTGTTGTTTCTTTCACTGGGAGCAGGTATCCAGAGAGCACGGCAGGAAGTCTTTTCAACTATTTTACCGACCGGTGTCGGTTTGAATTTTTGCTGCCTTATTATAAGGCGTTGTACAAAGGTTCCATCTTTCCACCGGTATAACGACAAATCGATGACATCATGTCCATGACTTATTCATGACAATAATTGGTGGTAGCCCAGAGTGCATATTGCACAGGTGGTGTTCCTGAGTGGGCTCCAACCTCCATCCTTCCAACCAAATTGCGCCACAGAGAAACAAAAGTGGGCCTCGACTCCTTGCGCAGGTGCTATTCAGCGTTGTTGGCAATAATATGATTCTGCCCTCAATATATTAGTGGGACTACTCGGCTACACTGAAACCCTGGGTGGGCTCCAACCTCTACCCATTAGAATGACAACCGCATGCGCAGACCTGTTGCACCACAGAAACGCCCTTCCGACAGAGGAGTGGGCGTGGGCTCCTTGTGCAGGTACTGTTAAACATTGTACGCGATAATATAGTTCTCTCCGTAGGAGGAGTTGACCACACCACTGAAACCCAAGTCCTGAGGTGGACTTGACCTCCGCCCTTTGAGGGACCAAACGTGCTAACCAGTTGCACCACAGAGATTCCATCAAGAGAAAGGAGTGGGTGTGGGCTCGTGGTGCAGTTCCTATTCAATATTTTTGACAGTAAAGTAATGATATCCTGAACCTTTTCCTTATAACAAGGGTGGGTGCAACTAGTAAACGTCCATGTACACAGGTATATATATTATTAGTAATTCATTATATAAGTTAGTCATTATTTGAAGCGATTCATGGTCTAAACACCACATTGGCTAGAATGTTTGTTAATTGATTATATTTGCACATTTGATGACAAACATCAATGTGTGTTACAAATCTGCATTTCTTGTCACTCAGGACAAGGAATCAAAATTCTGCGCAACAAGATCATTAGTTTAAAAGTATATTCTAGATTTAATGATCAAAAATGTTAATTACTTTGAATCAGGGTTTTGTGACCACACAGCTATTTGTCATTAAATATGCCAATATTACTGATTACTGATGGCCTAAGTGATGACATGTATCTTAAAATATGCAAATTGTAATTTTTCGTTGAAACCTAGCGTCACCAGATGTTATTTGTTTTGAATAATAGTGTATTCCACTTAGAGACACACCCCCACCATAATTGGTTGTCGAACCTCTGGGTTGTCCAGAATGGTTGACCCAAAATTCAGGACTGGAAGGACTCCCTGAACTTGGTGGCCCCACCTCGGATGGAATGTTACGCATATCTATAAATGACATGACCGGCTGTACTTATCTGCATGAGGGGGTAGAGGTCAAGAAAGACCTTGAAGGTGTCCGGGCTCCAGTCCGCCATAAACAGGTTGGAGGAACCGCTCTCAGAGAACATTATGCCAAAAGGCTACGTGTCTGTAGCGAGGCCACGAGCCAGTCGCTCTGGCTTTAGAGGAATGCTCTGAGCGGTTGTCCAGGTCGAGCCCGCCCTGGATGCAGCGTTGAGGCGCCAAGGTGTGAAGGCCATAAAGGCCACAAGGTGTCAGTTTGTGGTGCTTTGGGCTGAGGGTGGGTATGAATGTGTGAGCGGCGCGATCCTGCCAGAGTCCATCTCTGCCCATTAGAACGGCGCACATGGGGGCTGCTTGTTGTGGCTCTGAATCGCTGCCCCACCGGTCAAATGCTCTGGACTCCCTGCCAATGAACTCTCCCTCTTGCTCCAGCTCTCGCATCCTTCAGCAGACTTGTTATTTACCCGTTTCCCCCCCACACATGGAAGTGCTTCTGTTAAATGCCAGAAAAAGAAGACCTTATTTAAAAGCACCCAGTTAACCCACAGGGGCTCCCGCTCCAGTATTTTTCTTAATTAGAGATTGATTGGGTAGGTTCACTACAACTACCAAGGCACAGGAGGTTTGTGTTCTTTCCCTTAACATCTAGATCGGCCTGATCCGTATGTGACCCACCACATCCTAACCCGGCACATTTTGCAGATTTAGCAGATTTATGTACCTCAAGTTGTTTTCTATCCCTCAACTTATTTTCACTGAGTTTGATTTCTAAATATTAGATAAATGCTAAAAGGTCGATGCTACTTGATCTATCAGCATTCGTTGAGTAACTCCCCACTCTTGTTGAACTCAAATTGTCGAACAAACGGTTTTACGGTTCCCTTCGCTGCAAACATGCGGATCGAGATAATCCTTTGATATACACAGTGATGTCAAGTCAGAATGTGAGCCTGTTTTGATAAAAACTAGTTTATAAATGAACCCGGACTGCACCGTGTCTTCCTCGCGGGTTATTGTTGTGCTGCAACGCCTCAGAGGACACGAAGAAGAAGAGCAGACGCCACTTCCGTAAACAATGTTTAAAGAAACAACAACAAATTAATTATAATTCACTTCTCCGTGAAAACATCATCTCTGTGTTGTTGTGGATTATGAGGAGAGGGCGGTAGACGCTCTCAATCATATTGCGGAACTGGCAGCGAGAGGCAGCGGAACAGGGTGCTCCCGCTACACCATTTCCCAGAATGCAAATGGCTGGTAGGACCCTTCCATTTGCATTATGGGAATTGTTGTTTTCTGGTGAAACGGGCCACTTCCTCAACACTATCATTGTTATCAAAGAATAAATGCAGGAAATGGGAATGTTTAGAAAGTACAGAATAGAAGAGGGGACATGCTAGTATAGTGAGCAAAAAATTACTTAAACTTCAAATTAAAGGATTAATTTGAAGTATGCATTATGCAGTATGCGATAGTCTTTATAAATTTGTGATTCAAATATTATTTCAGAAAAATTAATTGAGCATTATCTCATTGAAGGAGTACAACACTATCCAAATGTAGCCATTTAAAATAGTAATTGTGTTTCTAAATGTGTATTTTGTGCCGAAGAAGTGTGGAAATGCTTCTAATACTTTAAAGGCTGATTTCTCGGAACTGTTTTCAAAACCTTAATTTTTAATGTGTCACAGCTTCCAATATGCGCTGGAGCCCCACAAGCGATACCTTGTTTTTTAAGCTCTGATTCCAACTTTCCTATCATGTAAAATAACAAAAATGTCAGATTTCGAAATGTGACCCTAAAGTGTGCGGGGGGGGCACAAGTGGGCCGGTTTGCTTCCGTGATTTTTTTCTAACTGCTGATGGAAACTGATCAGCTGGCATGTGTTCGGCACCTCGAAATGCCTGCCACATGTTTTCACGTGGCATTAGGGTCAAAGGCGATGTCCCCGGCAGCAGACATTGCTGTCTCCCTTTGCTAAAATGAACAGTAGAAGAGCAGAAGAGGAATGAACCGACATGTTATCCAGCACAGAAACATATGTTATCGTTGGCATATTTATTTAAAGATGCTCGCTAAAGATGCGGTTAATCATGGCAAACTCTGTCCAAAATCCACACATATGAAGTTGAATTCAAGGAGTACATTGGTTTAGTTATTAAGGAGAAGTGTTTTGCCTTAAATCTTTAGATCTACGCGCCACAACAGGAGAGCCTACGGCCCACAACAAGGGACGGCTGAAACAGTAGACACCGTTTTTTGTTTAAAAAAAAAAAAAAAAAAAAAAAAAAGCGCATCCCGGTCACATCCATCAGCCTTGTTTCATGTCGAAAATATTCCCTCCCAGCCACGGCGAGTCGAGGGGAACTCCTGAGCTGCAAGTGATCCCCATCTGGGATCTCGGGTCTCACCCCACCCACAGCCACAGCCCCACTCCGCCAGTGAACCTTGTAACTGGGGAATTCTCCCACTGTCCCTGCCCGCCGTCTGGCTCACATCCCCACGAACAAAGCGTCAGCGGGTAGGCGGGCGCGAGCCGCGGAGAGACAGGTCCAACCATTTTGATCTCGGTAGCCCCCCCCCCTCTCACGGTGGACCTTTCAGAACTTTTTCCACTTTCAAGCCGCAGTCTGAGACGGCGGCTGTCTCCGACTGACAGAGCTCCCTTGCTCCCCACAGGCAAATATATACAGACACAGACCGAAAGGATGTCTAGACCTGCACACAGCAGCGCAGTTGCCAGCTGTGTTTTTCTTTTTTCTAAATCAGTTCCATTACGGAGCCGCACACCCATACTGAACTGATGGAACATTCGGCGGCAGCAGAAGGGCACAGTTTGTGTGGAGGGTTTGTGTAGGTTGTGTAGGTTGTACATTTTGTGTCGGGTCTTTTTCCTCCGTATGAACTGTAATTGCGCTCCCATGCCAGAGACTTATTTTTGCTGTAAGCACTGCCGCCCTTGAGCCTTTTAAACAATTCACCCGGTGCAAGATGATTCCTACTATGCGTTGGTGTCCTATAGTAATATTTCAAACCTCCTGGCTATCCCCCTTCCCCAGTTTTTTTTTTTTTTCCCTTTGATAACCCTTGTGTTCTGAGTCAATGCACCTCAACCCCCAAATAAACCAACAAATGGTCGGTGGCATTTCAATTTAGCTCCAATATGTGTAGATCTGGGTGTGTCCCTTGAAGGGGTGTACGGACTGTTCAAGTATTGAAGTTTAGTCTGCATATAGGGTGTCACTTTAAACAGCAGCGGAGTGTCGTTTTCAATTCATTTACAGGTAAACAGTTCTTGAACTGAAAAACAGAAAACAGGTGGCTTAGGAGATATTTCTTCAGTGGAAGGTCCAAAGTGCAAAGTAATGGGAGATTAAATGTTTATTGGTATTTTTGAAACTGGCGATGTTTCTTGTAAATTGGTGAAATAGAGAGAGAGAGAGAGAGAGAGAGAGAGAGAGAGAGAGAGAGAGAGAGAGAGAGAGAGAGAGAGAGAGTTCTTCATTCATCCCTCCTGAGCAATAGCGGAAAGATACCAAGAGCAACTGCAACAACAATTTAATGCAAAAGCTTGTTTTTCCATCACTCCTTCAAGTTTGTTTCGATGGAGTGTATTGAAATGTGTCCATGCCGAGGTGCACACAAAGGCTTTGCGGGGTTAAAGCCACGCAGGCTGATTTTTCTTTTCTTGGTGAGGTAGGATAGTTTTCAAGTTTTCAGGTAGTTGGGTCATTGGCTTTGGAACAGTGAAAAGGTTTGGATTACTTGCCCCCATCCCCCAACCCACCGAATGACGGGAGTGGACAGACAGTGTCAGCACGCGATTATTCTTCAAATTCGGCCGGACCGACAGCCAGACAGGCAGGACACAATGGCACTTCTCTCTGTGTCTCCCATCGGCTCACCGCTGAGCTGCGTCTCAAAATATATATTTTAAGGTATTTTGAATCCCACCCCCCTAACCTGTTACACACGCATAGTAAGTATAATCCCTGGTTAAATATCATACACATAGATATCAAGTGTCCTGAGAGGCCTACATAAGTAACCAGCTATTTTTCCTTTGTCATGGGGAATGCCTTTAATTCGTGGTCCCCGTTGTCGTGAGATGGGAACGTGTCATTCGAGATGAGATGGAGGTTATAGAGTTTCAGCCCAATGTTTATTTTGTCTTTTATTTCCTCCTTCCGCTCTCTAGGTTTGTATGACTTTTCTCCCACTAGGATAACATGCTCTTTCAGCACCTATTGAAGCGCATGCCTCTACTGATTCACGGGCAAAAAGAGAAATGGCTTTATTTTCCTCTCCACCCGTGTTGATTGACCAATGTGCTGTAGAAGTAAGAGTGTTCCATGATCAACTTACCAGATATAAAAGTCTCACCGTGTCTTAGGCCATAAAAAATACATACGAAGATCTTCATTCTGCTCAAATCATTATGTTTGAATATATTTTTTAAAAAGATAGCACCTTGCCATTACAGATTCATTCTTTAGCTCTAACTCATTTTCCAGTTAATGTAATTTTTCTTGCATTAACTGGATTTTAAAAGAAAATCCTGACAAATGATTGTAGCCTAGTAGGGGGACAGCTTGCAATTTCAGATGGAAAGTGAGTAAACTACTGGTTCTACCGGATCTAAAAAAAAGCCGAGACAGGAGGCGGTAATCTCAGCAGCGCAGATAAATAATACTTACTTTACATGCACAACGCGTGAATCAAAACGGACCTGAATTACCCAACTCAAACTAAAGAAACTGTTTCCGTTTTGGCCTCATTCGTTGTAAGAGCGCCGCAAAAAAAGCAGCGGTGGGCGTCTCCCCACATTCCGCAAGCACTGTCATAGGGAGAGAACCTAGAATTCAAACGCAGACACTGCAAACAAACGACGCAGCTCTTTTTTTTTATTTTTCTGTTTGCATCGTTGGAAAGGGACAGATCGCTCTTCCCCCATTGTCAGAAGAACGGCGAACGCGATTGATACACTGAGTTTCCCTCTGCCAACGCAAATCTGTCCGCCCGCCAGCCCCTCCCGGTGTCCCCACAGGTTTTATTTGCCATTTGTACTCTACTTACCACCGGGAAAACCTCCCTCTCCTCTGTCAGCCCGCCAATTTAAAAGCTCTCTATTAGAGAGCCCGCTGTCACTTGTCACACTGTGCTCCGTCGGATTTGAGGAGGAATCTACAGCATCTGCTTCCGATCCTGAATCCCTTGTTGCTGTTGAGCGAGGCAGCAGGCTCCGACCAGATCCCTCTTGTTTCCAGATAAATCGGTGACGTATTTATTCGACGTCATCCCGTTATGCTATTTATGTGTATTAAGCGGTAAATCTCTGGCCACGGGCATTCTCGTGAGCGCGAGGAGGTTTTTTGATCTGGTTTTCATCTCCGCTTGTCGCACTGAAGGGAAAAAGGCAATGTGACATAGGTCCCGAGTCGCGTGGCCACGTAAATAGACGCCATTTGTTTTAGCGGCGCTTTTTTATCGAACAGAGTGCGCCAAAGACGACGCCGGCAGAAACAATGGGCTGAAATTGTGAAATGTCAAGGTGTCCCTCGAGCTTGAATGTGCTTACGGTTATCATTTAGTTTAATTATGGCCCTTTAAGCCGCACACTGATTGCCATCATTTCTAAGAAATTCTAAAAAACGAGTCTCAAGCCTCCATTGTCTGCGGATGACAATATTCAATCGGCATGCACTGTCATCATCCCTCATCTGGCATTAGGCCGCTGTCTTCTGACACTAATGGCGTATGTGACAAATCTGCCTCCTCAATTATACACTATTCATTGTCAGTCATGTGTGAAACAGCAATGGGCAGAACTTTTTAACTCTTTTATGCAACAAAAACCCTTTTCCATTGGATTGTGACAAACACTCATTACCACACAGTCCCACGCAGTTCAAGGTCGTTGTTTTTCAAACGGTGGAACAATCAAAACGGTTTCGGTGAGGCTGTGCAGGTTTGCTTGAATCCTGAGACATGGAATAGGATTCTGGGGGCATGGATGATTATTATTATTATTACTTTTTTAAACTATATCTTATCCACCATTTGCACAGGAATTTGACCGCACTCGGTCGTAGGAATTATCCGAGCCGAGAGCGGGGGAACTGCTTTCGGTAGGGGTTGGATTGTATCTTCCGACCCCTCCTGCTTGCATACTACCATGACGGGGAAATTCAGAAAGGGGGGGGATTAGTCATGCCTTAACCCGGAGATGTTTCACATTATCACCCCATTTCACGAATGTAGTGGGGTTCTTTTTTTTGGGGGGGCAGGAAGGGCGAGTCACCGGGGTCGGTGTGGTGATGTGATTCATCCTCCCTGTTTGCTATGTCTTCAGTGCTGGCCATTGTTTGCCTTTGTCTTTTGTCTTTTGTCGCAGAGGACCAGGTCCCCCACGGTTTCCCCACCATCGATATGGGCCCCCAGCTGAAGGTTGTGGAGAAGACCCGGACGGCCACCATGCTGTGCGCCGCCAGTGGCAACCCGGACCCCGAGATCTCCTGGTTCAAAGACTTCCTCCCCGTCGACATCAACATCAGCAACGGGCGAATAAAGCAGCTCCGCTCAGGTAAAGTGTCGCCAACTTTTCATGGATCCCGCCATCCTGCTTTTTTTTGCTTTGTTGGCGAGGTTCCTCCCAAGCCCAGGACGGTACCACAGAGCGGGGGGGGGGGGGAAAGCACAATTTATTGGCTTTCTTTGGAATCAGGAATTATCACCGCAGTGCTGGCGGTTTCTAACACCTGAGTAATGGCTCATTTTTAAAACATTAATAAACCTTCGCCAAGCGGGGCGATTGAAGCTCCGAGAGATGGAAATATTCCAAGTGAAATATTCCGCACGCGCACACACACACACATGCGCGCGCCTTACAGAGGACTCAGACAGCTCTATTCTAAATAGTTTAGCTACAGAAAAGCCCGTCCGTAGTCCCTCTCTTCCTTCTGTGTCAAGAGAGCGGACGTCTCCGGGCTGCCTCGCCAAACTGTCTTGCCAACCGTCACGGCAGGGAGGGGAGACCGATTTTCCTCAGCGCTGTACACCCGAGGCTGCCTTCCCCGAGTTCGTCTAATCTTAAAATTGAGCATCAGGACAGGCCGGGAGACAAGCTCTGGGATACGGCTGGCTTTGAAGTCCGTGCTTTGAGTTTTTTCTTCTTCTTCTTCTCTTTCCTCTTTTTTTTTCGGTGCCACAGCGCTGGCCTTCGGTAAGGACAAATACGCCCTGCATTATTAACTCTGCAGCGTCGCAATTTGTTTCCGCGCGTTGTTCGGTGGCTCTCCCGACGTCCACGCGGCGACCCTCGCAGCAAGGCGGGCACAGATGGTTCGGCTGGTACGGCGCCATAACTCTCCTCGGTTACAATGGCGGGGGGGGGCGGGAGGCGGAGCATGCGGCGCCGCGCTAAGTCGGCGCTTTGCAATTGTCCGATCGGCGCGCCGCAACCGAGATTCAATTAACGGCGTATCGGCGCGATCGCATTTTGTCCGCAAAATTAGCGTTTGCCAATTATATCACTCTGATCCATCGGGGGACGCTAATAGCCTCATTTTTCAATTCTGCGCCGGAGCTATCTCAAAATTAATGGAAGGTGGAGGCGTCCCGTTCTCATTGTGTTACATTAGGAGGGAAAAACCTGACGCTGTTCCCTCATGATTATGGGCCCGAATGATAGAGCGCAGCTTGATACTCTCCTGGGGAGCGGATATTTAGTTGTGAAATGCACAGAAAGGAATTAGCCCTCTAGGTCAGAGCTCCTCTGTTGTAAATGGAATAATCTGTATCCAGCCGCTCATTATTGAAAAATAACCCCCGAAACTGTCTGTCACACTGAAGGGCGTTATTTTGTGATAGTGGCCGACTGGATGCAACAATGTAGCTAAAAAAAAAACAACTCACAAACGTTGCCCTCAAAGATATTTATGCGAAATTGGACGTATTCACATTCATATCTTAAAGTCTTCCATTGTGGTTTCTGGGCAGTGTAACAAGATGGTGCCGCAAGTGTTAGCATTAGCATGTAGGCTAGACAAGGGATGTGAGTCCAGGCGCAGAATGACAATGGTCATTATTAACAGACAGCGGTCATTATTCAGAAATAATTGAGCGCTGATTGCCGCCATTGATCAATCAGAATCAAGTATTCCACGGAGATGGTACAATGGACTATGAAGCATTTGCAAGTGCAATACTACCAGCCGAACGGAACGGACTCACCAGTCACCAGAGTTTGTTGACAAAAGACAACATTGCCAATGACCTCGTTCCCGTCCTCAATTGTGAAAACATAATAAAATCCTATTATTTTTCACAATGAGTGTCGCAACGCTGAGACCCGCCATGCCGCCACCGCTGACATGCTCGGCGCGGAAGCGCCGCCCTCACAACATGGCCCGGTCTCAGTCCCCACCGTCCCCCCGCCCGCCCCCCCGGTCCCCTCCTGGAAGCTGCTTTGGTTCTGCCGCTGTCGCCGCCTCGCTCTGGCGGGAAAGAACACGGCTTCCAGGAACTCCTCTCCTGTCTCTCTCTCACCACCTAACCACCCCTCCCCACAACAACACTATGTCTGCTCGGATCTCCTTTTGGCCTCGGATTATTATTATCCAGATCTCTGGCATCTTCAGCGGTAACGACCGCTTGTGGCAACGTGGTCTGATATGCCACAATGTAATAGTAATAGAGGGGTTTACCACCGCGAGTCTCAAAGGGCTTCATAAATGAATAAAAAGGTGAGACGAGCTGAACACCACGCCGATCCGTATCAAACCCCATTTCGACCAGACCCGGATGGCGGGCGCGGAGCTTCCCCGCCCGTCCGCAGGTTTCTCCGTGTTGCATCAGAGACGGTGCTGCGGGTTGTATCAGGACGCTGAACAACCACACCACGCAGCGGGAGGACAAGAGAAACAAACAAATAAAGTAATTGCCTCAGCTTTAGAGCCGCCGAGTCGCCCGCCGCTTCCGGGGGTCAGGGGTCGAGGATCGAATATCCAGGTGCCGGCTAGGAAAAAAAACAAACCAAAAAAAACACCCAGACAGGTGCGGGCGGCGGTGGCAATAAGTAGTTTGGTCGTCGTACCACAGCGGCGCGCGGCCAGGTGTGCAGAGTAAACACCCGAGCAGACAAAAGCAAACAGGCAGCAGCGCGATCCAAAGGTGGGCGGCCGTTGCCAAGGGAACCCAACACACACGGTGCGTCGTCGCTATTATTTATGGGCATAGGCGCTGTAGGGAATTTGGATAACAAACATGGGAAGGGGAGGGTACAGTAAGAGTTGGTTTCCCCAACAAACACAACCGCCTCCGATTCCCTATTTGCGACGCGTTCGACATTCCATCGATGGCCTCAAGCGACGACTCGGTCGCGCGTCGTCGTCGTCTTTTGCCGCCGCTGTCAAAAGCGGATTAGAACGGTCTATGCTCTGCTTTTTGCCTCTCTTTCTGTCCCTGTCACTCCTGTCGCACTGACACACGCGCGCTCACACACACACACGCACACGCACACACGCACACACACACACACACACACACACATACACACACACACACACACACACACACCTATTCCTCCTTTCTCTCTACTAATGCTTTTCTTTAATCCTGTTTGCATTCACATTACCTCACCAGGTGGTACACCGATCAGAGGTAAGAATGCCGGGTGCAGAAAACGTCAAACGCTTGTGCTCATCCCCCCCCCCCCCCTCTCTCTCTCTCTCTCACATCACTCGTCCTCTTTGTCCACAGCCACCGACCTGCCTCCTCCTCCACCTCCATCCCTCAGCCCACGGCACCCCCACCTCCCCTCCCCCCGGTCGTTACACTGTATGTCTCAGCCATGAGCACCGACTTGAACACACGAGTGCATCTCGTACGTGTGTTTGGTTGATCCTTCTAACGAAGCCCGGCGGGGTTGCAGCCACTTCCAATCCCACGCAGGGTTGAGACCTGGAGACGATTTCAAAAGAAAAAAAAATGCATTATACAAAACTAAAAGGCTCTTTTAGAAGGATGACAATCAGCATTTGTTTGTTTGTTTATGTGTTTCATTGTTTAGTTATTTATTTTCTCTATTTATTTATGGCAGCGGCAGCTCCTGCCATATATATACAGTATATGTATAATATTTTTACTGAATATTTTCCAGCCACAACTTATTTGATGTCTGTTAACGAGGCACGTGTCGCTGACAAATTGGGCGTGGTCCCGAGCTCTGGTGGACCCCGGTGCTAAGGTGACCACCCGGTGACCTCTGCCCGACAACGCTGTCCTCCCCCGCAGCAGAGAGAGAGAGAGAGAGAGCAGCTTCAGCTAGTCGTCCTCCCCCCAAAAAAAGTCCCTCAATGGGTACGGGAGGAAGTATCACGGCAGGATCACTTTCCCCAAGTATATAAATAAATATATTTATATACATACACACGCGCACTGAGAAGACGTCAGAGCCGACCACTGCCCGGTGGAATTTCTCAAGTGACAAGTGACAAAAAGACACGTTCTGGTAATGAGTGGCTGCCACCTGGAGAAGTGGCAGAGCGCCACCTTCTAGATTAGCCAGACGGTCCACAGGGGAGGGAGGGAGGGAGGGAGGGAGGGATATCGCGAGGCAGAGACGTTGAGACGGAGACTCTGGCTCTGCTCCTCCCTCCCTCCCCTCCCGCCTCCCCGCCGCCACTGCAGTCCCAAACAAAAGAACCATGTGTCCAACTGTCTAAGATCTGATGTCTTCAACTTCATATTCAGATTGAGGGACGGTTAGACTTGTGTGTGTGTGTGTGTGTGTGTGTGTGTGTGTGTGTGTGTGTGTGTGTGTGTGTGTGTACGTGTGCGTGTGCGTACGTAACTTCCCTCTCAGACAGAATCCCCCCCCCCCCCCACCCCGTCCTCTGATTGGCTGCCTCTCCACCGCCAGGCAGTTTTTTAAGACAAAACTTCCCTGATCTTGGTCAATTTCTTCTCATATATATATATATATATATATTTTTTTTTTTCTGTTTTAATGATTCCCTTTCTCTTCTTCTATGTCAGCTACTATCAAACATCCTGTGACAAAACCCATCTCATGACACATCGTAGGAAATATATTCTCAAATATATATTTTTTAATCCGCCGCTCTTTGATCATTGTCCACCAGTCGCGTAAAAACTTGCATGATGCGCGCGCGTGTGTGTGTGTGTGTGTGTGTGTGTGTGTGTGTGTGTATGTGTCACATTTCGAAAGAAATCGCAGGAGCCGCCAACTCATGCTTTCTGTCTGAGCTGCATCTCTGCTCGCTACATGAGCGGCTGTGTGTATCAATTCCATCGTCAAGTGTATTGAATGCAAACCTCGTTGAATTGTAGTTGACATTCTCTGGTTTCAGGTAAGTGTTTTTTTATTTTTTGTCTTCCTTATTTTATCTCCTGTTTCCGTTCGGATTCTTCCGGGACGTGCTCTGGGACACAGCACTCATCACCAGGGGAAGGGAAAACATATGCGCTACCAGACCAAAATATAATACGCCGTTGATCTGTGATTTCGCTGGCAGTTTAGCGTCCGTGTCGCTGCCCCGACACCTGGGGTGAGTGAAAGTGGAGGCGGTGAAAGCTGTTCGGCAATGATCCGCTTACCCAATTGGCTGGCACCTCGACAGAGCTCCGAAAATGACAGCGCGAGTGATTGCGGATGTTTTACACCTGCTGTGCCCGTGAATAAGAAAATGTTAAGATAATAGTAGTTAAGCCAGCCCCGGTGAGTAATAAGGCGCAGCAATGACAACAGGAGCAGGGGGAGTCGCTCATTTTAGTTTTCAAGGCCCTCCGACACAGAGACGCAGGCAGAGATGTTGCAAAGACGCCAGTTTATTGTAGAGAGTGGGCAAGATGTAACATAGATGAACATATCATAACAGAGGCTCCCCCTGTGTGTGTGTGGCGATGGGTGATTTACCTGTTGCTCGTTGATTGCTCTCACCAGCAACGGGCCTACACCCACCTTTGATCCCGGGCCCAATTTCCCACACCCTAGACAAGGCTGCGTAAACAACCCGACTTTACACCGACTGAATCAAACGGACAAAGAGTCTGAGAAATCAAACGACTCTTTTTTACTGGGTGACTCGGCCAAGAACCGAATCTCAAAAGGTCACGCCGAACGGTTCTCGCGTTCAATGAGAAACTTGGGCAATTTTGACCTTGCGACACAAAGAGCTCATTTCAACTACACAGTGGTTGAAAAAGCACTGCTGTATGCGATGATACATTCTTCTATATATTCCCCCCACATTTCAGATGCAAAATTTGGATCCTTCCATCGCAATCTGAGCGGCACGGTCGCAAAAAAGACGCGCGTCTCGCTCAAATGTATCGTCAGACAGGTGTGAGTGAAGACACTCCGATTCCGCTAAACAAGTGTTTCTTGTGCCGAATTTGGGGGGGACGATTGTTTCTTTCTTTCTGTGTGTCTGTGTGTGTGTGTGTGTGTGTGTGTGTGTGTGTTCTAGACGAATAGAGATTGATGTCAATGTCCGTCCGTCCTCCCCCCCCCCCCCCCCCCCAGGAGCGCTGCAGATCGAGAACAGCGAGGAGTCGGACCAGGGCAAGTACGAGTGCGTGGCCGTCAACAGCGCCGGGACCCGCTACTCGGCCCCTGCCAACCTCTACGTGCGAGGTAAGACACATACCCCCCCCCCCCCCCAACCCATCCACCCACAGCCCTCACACAGCGAGAGAGGACCCGCCTCGGGAGCTCCTAACATGTCAATGCCTGCCCTTCCCCCGAAAAAAAAAACCAAATACATTCTCACGCTCATTTCCTTTCCCTCCGACTCTCTCTGGTCTCCTCGTCTCCTCTTTGTCCACTGGCTGGTGATCGGTGTTGTTGCCTTTTTTTGGGGGAGGTGGTGTGACCCGCCCATCACCTCAGAGGAGTGATGTTTTGACTGCCTGTGTGTGTGTGTGTGTGTGTGTGTGTGTGTGTGTGTGTGCGCGCGTGCGAGTGTGAGACACCTGGACACTTGCTGCCCGCCCCCCTTGTTTTTATTTATTTTTTTTTAATGTGCAAAAGGGAATTCTGGGAAGGAAATCCCCCTCACCCTGTGAAAAAAAAAAAAAATCCAGCTAACGGCCGCATTAAAGCCGTCAGGATGAAAACCGAGCCCGAGGGCTTCCCATTTTGAACAGACCTTGGCAACAAACAAGTCAATTAGCGCCGAGCGATTATCAGGTTCCTCAAAGGCAAATTTTTCAAAGCGCGGGGGTGATTCACGGCTGGCTTTATTCATCCAGCAGACGGTTCCAGTTGACGCTGCTCCGTGATGTCGTGCGGCCCCTTACAAATTGCCTTTAATATCAGATTGGCCGTTATTACCAAAATCTTTTCACAATTGTATCCTGCCATCAGCGTTTTACTGTCGAGGAGATACTGTTTTAGATGTCTCGATTGTTGCTTTTGGCACCGCATTATACATGACACTTCAATTAATTAGAGTTAATTTATCAGGTAAGCTTGGCTGTTACCTTCAATATATTGATGGATTCAATTGTTTCTGCTTGTGTATGTGTGTGTGTGTGTGTGTGTGTGTGTGTGTGTACATGAACACATTTAAGGGCAATTAAATATGTAAATGAAGATACTTTGTTCCATATTTCACAGCGTGTCCACCCAAACATTAGAACTGCATATGAAAAAAGTACTGTTTCAAATGTGCTTTTCTTATTTCTAACTATCCTATTGTTTGTTAACTTCTTCTAATGCCTGATCTTAAAATGCACATTATAACCATTTTTTTAAGGGATAACTGCTTTGTCTTTGCCTGCCTGGCGATCAGGTGGAATTCTCCTTACTCCTTACCATGACGGCGGAAATGTTTTTCTCCATGTCGGTATTATTTATTTTCTCAGGTTTTTTTTTTTTTTTTTTTCTGTTTTCCCCTTTCTGTGAAATTCTCTGTGAACGATCTCCCGAGGTTTTCCACTAACTTGTCATTTTGTTTTACCTGCATCTCCACGGCCTCCGACATGTGGCGGATGAGAATTGCGTGTGGATTTTCCCCTCCCAAATTTTCACATAGCCGTATTTCTTTTTAACCGCCTTTCATACTCCTTCTCGAGCAGTTATTTTTTGATTTCTTTAACTCTGTGTTTGGAGTTCCTCGCTCCTGCCTCCCACACGCACTCTAAAGTGTTATATGATCATATACGCCAGCCGTATATGATGCGTCTCAAATGCGCTTATCCTCGTATCACTAGAAAACGTTCCCTGTCTCTATCTCTGCACTCACTTTTTAATGTGCCTTGCTCCGTCTGTGCCCGTCGGTGTCCTGGTGTCCTTGCTGGTTTGTTTGTTTGCGGAGCGTAAAAGAGGATTCAATTGTTTTGGTCCCAAGTGAGGCTCTACAGAGCACCCAGAGCCTTAACTTGGTGTTAAAGGGCTAATGACAGGTGAGTGATATGAGCCGCTGATGTAATTTATCATAGAAACCAATTTGAACACTCACTTCAAAGGAAAGGGTTCGCTATTTTTTATACCCAGGGCTTAATAAAAAGGTGGACCAAAGCCGAAAAAAAAAAAAAAGTTAAATTTCCTTTTTAAAAATGGGAACCTCACATCATACTGTAGTGACACATTTCACATAGTCAAACCTATTTTGAATAATAGTAAATTGCATTTTATTAAACGCTATTTTTTGCCGTTGCTGCACTACATCCATATCGTAACGTTACTGGCTACAGTGGGTTACCAGTAACTTCCTGTTTCTAGTCTCTCTTACATTTGCACAGATGTAGTGAAACAAATGATTTTTGGTAGTGCAAACGAGCCAATAAATCCCTGAAAATAACCCTGAAAAATTGCGGTGTTTGAGATATCATCAATTTAACACGCAGTATAAAGTCCAAATTGTGAGCTTCCTCTTTTCAAACAGTAGATTCAAACTTTTTTTTTTAAGGCTTAAACGTTTGCCCCATTGGACTGCATATGGCATAGTGAGATGCTGCATGAGAGTGGTAAGTTTCTTACTAGTAAAGCATTCATTGAGGCTGTGCTATGGTAGTTAGAAATGACGGGAACCAACTTGGGTTGAATAATAGCGAAACTATCCTTTAAAAATCCAGGGAACTCAAAGACATGCGCTTTGAGTTCCACACAACGGAGTGTGGGTCCAACCCAGGGTCAGGGGCCAAGCCCAATTTAAGCCGTTGACTTTAAAACCTCCAGTTAATAACACAACTCTCGGCTTCTGGTCATGTACCAGGCGATACATTCCAATAGACCTTATGGACATTATGAGTCCAATGGAGTGTGGTAAACTTGGTCTGAATACAAAGCAGCTCTGCAGATATAGAAGGAGCTGCAGTTTAATCTGCTTCTGCCAGAAGAAAGACAGCAGACAGAACAGGTAGAGCACCAAGCAACCTCACGTAGTGAGCAAAGTTGGTTTATTGCCAAGACCTGCCATCTGTATTCACTCCATTGGAGGATGGCACGGGGAGGAATGTGTGTATGTGTGTGTGTGTGTGTGTGTGTGTGTGTGTGTGTGTGTGTGTGTGTGTGTGTGTGTGTGTGTGTGTGTGTGTGTGTGTGTGTGTGTGTGTGTGTGTGTGACTGAGCTCTTTGTCTGAACTCCCTTCAATCCTCTGCTTCTGGGTGTCACCCCTCAAAGCCTCTTGCTTTGTATTTCTATCAGGTTTGCAATATGAACATAACAATACCGTATGTTTGTATGTGCAATTTGACATTCCTGTAAGTGTGTGTGTGTGTGTGTGTGTGTGTGTGTGTGTGTGTTTGTATTCAATCCAGGCACTGGTTACTCCTCCCTCATATGATTATAATCACTTGTTTAAAGGATAAGCAGATATTTGCCTGTTTTACTCTCTCTGTTTCTCCTTGTCTTCTTCCTCCCATTCCTTTTTTTCTCCTTGTATTTTTCTTTTTTTTCTGTTTCACTTTTTCCTTAATTCCCCCACATGGCCATTGCACCCTGCCATCCAAAACCACACAAAACCAAAATGTCACCACTCAGATCAGCGGGAAGGTTGGTTCTTTTTTAATTTTCAAAACTCTCCTGTAAGTCTCCTTTTAAGCCGAGGGTCCGGCAGACTGGAGCCGTGCTGCGCCGGCATCTCGCCGGGCGCCTCAGGCCCGTCCCGGCCACTGTCAGGAACACCCTCCCCCGGCTCCTCCTCACCCTCCTCACCCCACTGACCCACCTTTCAGTCCATGCCCTCCCCGCGCTAGTCCTTGCTGTCACAGTGCTCACTGCACGTCATGTGACATGCACCACCGCATGTTCTGCATGCCTCGCGTTGCACTACATTGTGATCTCCATCGCGGTTCAGCATGGCCGCTGCGTCCGCAGGTGCACGTCTGCACGTCCTCTTCCTCTCCACCCCCCTTCTCACCCTCTGTCTTAACAGTTTCACTGTGCTCGCTTCTCGTTTCACTCAGTACCTATTTAAGGAAAGAAAACAGCTTTTCCACAAATGCCTAAGTAAGGGATAATGCACAACCAGCCGGTCAAAATAGCCCCCGCCTTGGTTGCTTACTAACTAATGGTTGCATACTTACTAATTTACTTACTGAATAAAAGAATACATTGAGACCCTAAATCGATTAAAAATTATTTTATAACAAGTGTGCCTAGTTTAAGAGCTTCCGTTAAGAAAAATAGGATGTAGCAACGTAAGCACATTATTCGCCATTATTCGTCTAGTCCGGAAATTAGTTGAATTCCATTTGATGGGTGATGTCAGGTAGTTTGGTAGCATGTGTAAGATAGCTTTGTAAACAAACAGGAGTAAATTCTAAGTTCTCCTAGTCGCCAGGGACGGCCATCCCACCTACTGATAAAGGTTGCTATGGTGAGTTTCTAAAGTGATCACGGATAATAAAACAAAGTGCTGAGTGATAAACAGTGTCAAGCTGTTTCAGAGTGGTAGAGGCAGCGTGCGTATAGATAATGTCACCATAATCGAGTACTGACAGTAGGTAGACTGGACTAAAAGCCTCCTATTTTCACCCAAAAAAGCATGAGCTGTTTCTAAAAAGGAGCCCGAGTGTCACTCTTAACTTTTTAGTGAGCTCCTCAACATGTATTTTGAAAGACAGCTTTTCATCAACAAATATACGGAGATACTTGTCGTGGGGCACTCTCTCAATTTCAGTGCCATCCAAAGTGCTTATATAGCAGTCAGTTTCGTTCAAAGTGAGTGATCTAGAGAATTGCATTTATTTTTAAGTTTAAGCTCTCAAAGTAAGAGCTGGTTTGAATCAAAAGATGTCCATAAAATCACTACTCCCAGTGTAGGAGCAGGTGCATACAGCACTGTGTCATCAGCGTAGAAATGAACCTTACGGCCATTATCAAAAGAGATGACATTATTGATATGCAATGTGAAAAGTAAAGGACCCAAAATTGACCCCTGCGGCACACCTTTGGTGACCTTTGAAAATTTGGATTGAAAAGAGTCAACAGTACATTGACATATTTTTTGCAAGAGAGTTTGTAAACCACTGGCAGACATTGTGATCCAGGACAATAGCGAGTGTCTGTCTGAATAACACACAGGCAGAAGCGATTGCCCGTGTCAACAGTCATTATTAGCAGACAGCGGTCATTCTTCGATTCTTCCCTTGACCAATCAGTGTGAAGTATTCCACACAGCCGTCTTATAAGAAATATTCTTCTTTTTCAAACCATCATTAATTAGGTTCAGATTCAGGGCAGCGAGAATTAGCGTGGCAATGTGAAAAACAACCTCAGCTTGTGTTTGTGTTTGAAATGGAAGAAAAGCAGCGTCGGCGGTGGGCGCTTTCTCGTTCTTATTTGATTTATTTTGTGATTTAACCCGAGATCAGAGAACAAATATCCAGCATGCCTGCAGCTGTGCGAGGTTCAGGGTTTGGGCCTCGTAAATCAGGTCTTCAGATTTAAATAACGGTCTTTTATTAACTTTAAAAAGTTGCATCCCAGTTGACCGCAGGGAGAAAGCATTAGGAGTTTGCAGTTGTCTCAGTGAGCTGAATCGGCTCGAATCAGTTTTGCTTTGCGTGGCTAAAACATCCAGACTTTAGAGGAACAATGGAGCTCGAGATTAAAGTCTGCGGAAGGTGATTTTCGGATTAAATTCTGCCGTGGATATTTTCCTTTCAAGAATTCAAGATTGTTTTCTTTTTTTTTAATTAAGAGAGAATAAAATGCTTTGTGAAGCAATTATATTACATTGAAGAGTACAGATGTCTGTTGTGCATACTGTATCTTAGGACCACCTCAGGGCCATGAAAAGTGACCGAATTTAGTCTAATTTTGGAAATTAAAATTGGTGCATTGCCTCTGATAATAAGAAACAACTTATGCATTGCGTTAAATCTCTGTCATGTGACATTAGGTTCCCCATAAAGGTGATAGGTGCCCATAATAATAATAAAAATATGCAGAAATCTGTATTTCCAGTGACACCTCTCCAAAATCCCCAAAACAAGTTGACCAAGAAACCTAACCTAAAGTCATGAAACTGTTTGAAGAAGGCCGCAAAAAACAGGTCTTCTTCAGCGAACCTCTGCTCAAACTGTTTCATCTTTACTCGTTTCCTTGCACAACTACGATAATGTAGTATGTGAAGTCAAAGGCCCCAGCCTCTCCTTCATCCGCTTTTAATCATAGTTGTCCTTTCAACGTACCAGGCGTTATATCCATGCGTCGGCATGCACTTCATGGGACTCCATTGCCGGTTCTTGTCTGTTTGCAAACGTCACATTGAACTGCTCCGTCCATGCTCTTCCATAACGCAGGTTTCTCATCTCAAACCTCCATCGCTTTGAGTTCTACATTTTTTCAATGATTAATTCACGCATTAATGTTTCAGTTCTTCCGTTCTGTTTGATCTGTTTCTGTGATCGACTAACTTTATGTAACGATTCATTGATGCATTTATGGAGACAAGCAGAGGTCGGATTCCATAGGTTTAAGATCAACCGCCATGTCATTCCAGGGAGCTCTTTTTGTCTCTGCGGTGACCTTAGCGCGTGGTGGCTTCGGTGAGGCTCCGTTTCACAGACGTGGATTAACTGTGACCGCAACACCAAAAATATCAATACGTTCAACCTGCACGGAGGACAGTCCAATCCCTCACAACTTCATCTCAAAGTTTTAAAACCAGGCAGGATGCGACTTCATTAGACATGGGCGGTGCTGATGGTTCCTGAAGTCTGTTCTTCTGTTGATGCGCCATAGAGGCCTCACGCGGTGTTACAAGAGAGACGTGTCAAATTATCCGATTGGCTCCCTCCCATCAACATCCCCTAGGATTCCTTATGACGGCAAAAGGCCTCGTAGATTTTTTTTTGGGGGCATTTCTGTCGTCGACTCGCTCTCTTGACATTCTCCCCCTCAGACTTTCCAAGGACGTTTTTGATACGCTCTTGTCAATCTGTCTTGAAAATCGTTAGAAGCTCATTAATAACTCATGCATAAACATTAATAACTAATTAGCCCCAAAAAAGAAGTGCAATTTACTTGGAAGATTATTGGAAAACTCTAAAATTCTCTCCTTCTGTTGAGCCCTCGCATAGATCACCGGCAACTCGGATAATAACAAGCCGGTTTCTAGAAGAATCTGGTGAAGCAATCAGCTGATTGCTGTTGATTACCGGTCGTTTTTCAGTGTTCTCCGCAGCATGTCATCCCATGCTGGAAAATTGACTCCTTAGTTTTTCTTGACCCCGAAAGTGGCATTTGATACCGCTGATCCTGCAACCCTCGGTAGTTCTAAAACATTAGGTGGGGGCCTCTTTTGCACAGCTTTTAAATTGGTACGCATCCAGCACAACAAAAGTAGGATTTTTAGTGCTGACACTGGAGACTTTAGATTCTCCTCCTGTAGGATTATGTGCAAGCTTTAGGCCACATCATACACAGACGGGATATTAGTTTACGGTCCTCACGTGTGACGCCCCTAACTGACGTGATCCGTGGGACTCAGAGTTGACTTGTGTCTTTTTTCCAAATGAACCACCGTTTTCTCAGTCCGGTTGAATTCCCATCCAAGCTTGGAATCTCCCTGAATGGCTTTGTAGTAACATTTCTACTCTCTTGTGGACACGCGCACACGCATCTCCATTTTACGACAAGATTTTCCTCAAATCTGAGTTTCACCAACAGCTTTAATCCATGTCGCCCAATGAAGCCCTGGAAGGCACCACCTGCTAAATCCCTTAACTCTGAACCCTCTGCCTGTTGTTTCGTTTGACCGTCCTGAGAATGAGCCCCCCCCCCCCCCCCCAATTAACTCATTTAATTTCCGCACCCTAGCCCCCGCTGTTCCTGAAGCTGTTCCCACTCTATCCTTGACATTTCTCCCTTTATCAGGAATGAGATTATCCCTTCCCGGCTTCCCCTATCCGCTGCGCTTCTCTTCCTCCTCTCTGGCATGCCGAACAAAAATAAGAGCTTGTGTCTGCCTTCCGTCAGTGTTATTATGTCTTATATCGTATGTCTTATATTAACATCTAATGTCATTTGTCATGTATAGTAATGTATCATTTGATGTGAAATGTCATAATCTATAACTTAAATACTGTACGTCGTTGCCCTGTTAGTCTCTAAATGGCATTGTTCATTTCATTTCAACCTTAACCCTAACACCAGCAATTAACAACCCGTGCTCTGACCAAGACAGATATATACATATATATATATATATATATATATATATATATATATATATATATATATATATATATATATATATATGTCCATGTCTTCCAATTCAGTCTTCTCATTACACTATGACCATTTCCCCATATTTAGGGTGGACCTCATGGTTCGTAATCATCCCACCGACTAACGTAGACCTTTCTGATTATCCTCACAAGCCCTACGGACATTGAAGATTGCCTCAGGCAGAAGTTAGATAAAATTACCCCAAAAGTCTCCCCTCACCAGTCCGACATGACTTTAAGAGGAGTCAATGGGGGACGAAATGGACCACAGTGATGTCAAAACAAGCGGATTCGAAATCAAGTTGAATAGAGACATACAAATTCCCTCATACCTTGTGTGGAGTAAAGTTGGGTTTTTGGGTAAACACTTCCAGTGCCATATATACGTCACATACTGTAAATCAGCCCCAGATTTGTATTTCTGGTGCATCTTATTGTCATGTAAATTGACCCAAATCGCAAAATCTGTTGATTATGTGACTAATGGCTATAGCCAGAGATGTTGAGAATAATTTTAATTGCTTTGCCAATGGAACGTTGGGAGTTATATTCAGGTAAAAAAGTGCATTTTAACCCTTTTCATCCTCCTGTAATAAGAATTATCTATGTCTGGTATTATCTTCCAACACACACAGACAATTGCTGTGAACGCAAATGTACAAAAATTGTAATTATTTCTGCATTTTCTCGACAACACAGACACAAAAATGGAGCAGTATTTATGATGTCAGTGTTGAAACGAATGAAAGAAATTTGAGATGATTAATCCAAGGTGGCAAAGAAACTGGGAGGGCCATTTGAAATGCCGCATTTCTACCGTATTCCTTTAATGGCAGTGCCACAAGCCATCAGTGTGTTTTGGAAGAGCAGTCTGGAAATTAAATGTCACTGCTCGCCTTTTTGCTGTGCACTTGGTGTAAATGTCCCGACTTAATAATGCTATTTTCTACAAAGACATATTCCCCCTCAAATATGCAGTCTCCGCCAGCTGCCTGGCGGTTCAAATCGCCCTGACCTCAGGTAGACACTTTCCAAATAGATGATCAGGTCTCTTTTGGGGATGCTTTTAAAAATGTCGCCCGACATCGGTGAAAAAAACTCACGTCAATTTACTGTATATCCTGGAATCACCTTTTCAGAATGATATTATCAGAAAAGAAACCCTAAACCCAAATGCCACAAAAAAGCATGAACCTAAATAGCTAATAAGTATGAGAAACACTGGGAAGGGACTCTAGAAAAGGATTCTTCAATCGGGGTGGCCAGGTGTACATATAGAGGCAGAAAGAACCAAATTATAGCATTCGAATTTGACTAAATACCCTTAATAGATTTGTGAATAACCTTATTAAGAAATAATATGAATTCATTATACTGGATCTTTTGCGGCTGGGATCGGGGGGAAAAGTAGCTTTTCACTGACTCACTGCTCAGCTCAACCCTTTTTTCCTGCCTTTTTCTTACTTATCCGCTCTCCCCTCCAACTCTTTTTACTTATTCGTCTCCACCTTTCCGTACCCTATGCGCTCCATTTCCTCCATTTTTTCCCCTCTGATCCTCTTTCTCTCTTTCTAAACCTTTCGTCATAGTTGTCTGTATTCCGACGTCAGTCTCCAGTGAGAATCTTGATGGCAGCCAGTGAAGAATGTATTTTTTAAATTGGCTAAAATGTCGTCCACCACTTAAGACCACTTTTTCCGAGCTGGTTATGTGAATCATTTATGGTAAACTTCCCTGCACCGCTGCTTTAATTTAAAAGAGTCAAGTGACTCCCTCAGCATGAAGGTTCTCCCCCTAATTCACATTGGCTTTGTGGCCGTTTGTTCTCGTGGTTAGATACCTGCACAATGCAATGCAAAGAAACGCTCACACCTTTCACTTAAAAGCTCCGCAGTCGCCATGAATCTTTCACCGCAAACCAAAACCCTCAGAAGAGCCACAAAGTAAGCTCTCCAAGCCCCATGCTTCATCCCTTAGCCTCAGTTGCACTTTGTGAGTCATCTTTTGTGACTCTGCTTAGTTAAGTCACAGGACAAGCACTTAAGCTCTGCAAACGGCGGCGACTGCATATTTTATGCATGCAGCGTTGCGCTGCACTAATTCGGAGGTAATGAAATGAAGAGCGGATCCTCAGAACTTTGGGGGATTTCTAAAGGCTAAGGGGAAAAAAGAGAAACCAGTGAGGAGCCATCTGTATTTTCCTCTGTGTACTGAGCCCTTTGCGATGGGAGGAAAAATCGGACCGCTGAGAAGCGGGAGGAGACTCCAGGTGCATTCTAATCGCCTTGTTAAATAAGGGAAACACCACTTGGGAGACACAAAAGTTGGGAGACATTTTAATGCAAAAAGCTGTGAAGGGCTTATTTGGACACTTGCATCTAGCAGAAAAGCTGACGTGGTATTACGTAGCTTTTTGTATCCACCAATCCCAATCCCGATTCCAATACCAATACAAATGCCAATGCCAATACCAACAGCAACCAACACTGACTGGTTCCAACGCCGACACCGGTGCACAGCAAAAGCCAGTCCAGGCCAAAGGTAGCGTCCCGGGTGAAAAGCGAGGCTTGAGTCCCCTCACTTCTTATCTTTCTTCTGTGCTTGTGTCCGCTCACACTCTCCCATCTCCTCTCCGCCCCCCTATCGCAGTTCGCCGTGTACCCCCCCGTTTCTCTATCCCCCCCACGAACCACGAGGTGATGCCGGGCGGCAGCGTCAACCTGACCTGCGTGGCGGTGGGCGCCCCCATGCCCTACGTCAAGTGGATCAGCGGGGCGGTGGAGCTGACGCGGGAGGACGCCATGCCGGTGGGACGCAACGTCCTGGAGCTCACCAACATCCGCCAGTCCACCAACTACACCTGCGTGGCCATTTCCCCCCTTGGCATGATCGAGACCACGGCCCAGATCACCGTCAAAGGTGAGGACTACTGGGCCAGCACCCATGGAGGCCCAATTATGACCTGTCAAAGGAGCTTGTTACTTCCAACATACTTCTAACCCCTGTGCTTGATACAAACCATATTGGAAATGCATTACATGTATCTGGTTACTGCCAAGGATCAGTTGTTTTTTTAAACAACAACTTGTTGAAAAGTTTCCTACCGATGTCTAAGTACTGGCCTTTCCCTGCGTAGGTACCGCTACTCTGCTTTTGAACTTTTGGCCACCTGCTGAACGCTCTGCAGTTGTGAGAACCCACTCAAAATTGCCTCAGGTTCTGGATTTCTATTGCCTTTCGGATTTCTCACCCGTTAAAAGCATTATTGCCACAGCAAGACACTGAAAAGCAGGTCATAATGTGGCTAGAAATCAAAATTTGTTTTTTAAGAAATCTATTGCTATAAACAAATATTTTCTTAATAAAAGCAGTATCATTGGAGCACAAATTCCGCACTCGCGATGGCCTGGAATGGTAAGAAATTGTCAAGGATAAATTACACAGACTTCTTGGATTTTTACAAAGAAAGTAAAGGATCTTCAGATTAAAAACTTAATGATAGGCCCTGTTTACACCTGGCATTAACATGCGTCTTGGATGATCCGATCACAAGTGGAAAGCTTTAAGTACATCTATTTACACCTTACACCTTGAACACACCTCCAGCACCCTCCTGGTTGCATCCCTCTCCTTTCCTCCCTCATTTACTGCCATAACAATGGCAGGAAGAGGCCAAAACTGCTGTCCCAGTTTTCCTGGACCTAATTAACCAATTTTTTTCGATACATGTCGTCTGATGTTCATGTTTTTTGATGTACATGTTGTTGTTTGTTTCTATGTTTATGTTTTTCCATATACATGTTGTTGTTTGTTTCTATGTTTATGTTTTTCCATGCACATGTTGTTGTTTGTTTCTATGTTTATTTGTCTCACCCGTGGTGATTCTCCCCCTCTTGGAGTAGTGATCAGTTGTTTATAGACCCAAACATGATAAATAGTCCAAAGAGGGGGGTTGGTGGTGGTTCTCTATAACCAAAAACTGTGCTCTTGTCATTCTACAGGTCGTCCACAGGACAGAGTTATTGCAGCAGCTCTTGATGATTTAAGAATGAACAAAGAGTTGCATTGCAGGATGAGAACTTGAACTCCACTTGCAGACTAACTCTGTCCTAGATGCAATGGCACAAATACTCTGTGTTGTATGCCCAGCATGCTGACAGCACAGGTTAAAAAAATAAATAAAAGAATGCATCTCAAATAACCACTTGTGATCGGATCTCACTTCAGCGCTCTATATGCATATGCGTACATCATTTCCAATTGAAAAGACCAAAGCGAAGACCTTCAAAACAAATCAAAACAATACAGACTGAAATTTTGGTGCCGTGTGTGTTGTACGCAGCGCAGGGTGCAGGCTGAACAAATTAATTTGTTTTCTTGATTTTCTAACTTGTCAAGGGATAATGTTTAATGATGATAGTCAATGTGATAAGAAGTGCAATGGAGAGAAACATGTTTTATGTCCCTCTGCTTTCGTGACAGCGCTGCCAAAACCACCAACCTCCCTCATTGTGACGGAGACCACGGCCACCAGCGTGACCCTGACATGGGACTCAGGAAACCCGGAGCCTGTGTCGTACTATGTGATCCAGTACCACCCCAAGGTGTCCGACAACGGTTTCCAGGAAGTGGACGGCGTGGCCACCACCCGCTACAGCATCGGTGGCCTCAGCCCCTATTCCGAGTACGAGTTTCGCGTCATGGCCGTCAACAACGTGGGCCGCGGGCCGCCCAGCGGCATCATAGACAGCCGCACCAGCGAGCAGGCGCCCTCCTCCCCACCCCTGCACGTCCAGGCGCGCATGCTGAGCTCCAGCACCATGCTGGTCCAGTGGGAGCCACCCGAGGAGCCCAATGGCCAGGTGCGAGGCTACCGGGTCTATTTCAGCCCCGACCACGACGCCCCCATCAGCACCTGGCAGAAGCACAACACGGACGACAGCCGGCTCACCACCATCTCCGGCCTGACCATGGACATCACCTACGGCCTGAGGGTGCTGGGGTTCACCTCCGTGGGGGACGGACCCCTCTCCGACATGCTGCTGGTTAAGACCCAGCAAGGGGGTAAGAACACTTTCATCTGCTCTCCACACCAAAATGCTGCCGTGGTTCTGGAGCGTATATATTTTCAGCGTGTAGCGTTAAGATATTCGGGCGGAGTAATATTTTATGCTTTTGTTTATGGTCTTGTGGTCTTCTGTGATGAATTTACGAAATTGTCATATCGTGACAACACAATTTTGCCATCTAAGCGAATCATCCCACGAACATCTGGTGTGTGTCCACTGTGCTTTTCACTGTCTCTCCTTCCATCTCTCTCTCTCTCTCTCTCTCTCTCTCTCTTTAACTATTTCTCCTTCAATTTCATTCCCCCTTCTCTTTCCCAAAGTTCCCGCCCAGCCATCTGGTTTCGAGGCAGAGGCCGAGCTGGACACGCGCATCATGCTGTCGTGGCTTTGGCCAGTCCAGGACCAGATAATCAGCTTTGAGCTCCTTTATTGGGAAGCCAGTGACACGGGCAACAAGGTAACTAGCAATCACAGCCAAGATTCAATTTGCTTATAATAACTGTAATGTTCTCTAGACTAGGTTAATATTTTGTATTTAAAACCTTTCTCGGATGTAACATTTTAAGAGTTTATTTAAGTTTATTTTTCACAAGTCTACATTTTCCTCTTAGGTGTTTCCTTTGAATATATCTATTAGAATGCGTCATGCTGAATAGAATTTGAATACAAAAAAAATTTAACTATTCGAATCCCGAAATTGCCTTTCGATTGTGTATTTTTTCAAATAAATAAACGATTTATTATAAATGTTTTGACTCATGTTAGTGAATCAATTCACACGTGGTAAAGTTCAATATAAGTTCATCCAGTTTGCTGCACAGTGGACGCACATTAGAGAGAAATATTCCCAGTGATGGTGTGCCAAGTCCACCTTTGACCAGAATGTCCAGTAATTCCACAGATGTGGCGATGAAAGTGGGAAATAAACCCGACAATCACGGACAGAATGTCCTCTAGTGCAGAGGTTCCCAACTACCGGCTTACGGACCGTGCCGAGCTGCGGGGCATGTTCCCTTGCACCGTGATAACACGGGCGGGATTTTTCTCAGGAGCGAACTGCGATCCGCTCCATGGCGGGGCGGCAGCAGGAAACTGAGTCAATTCAATACATCTCGAGTTTTGCTTTGTTTGGAGAAAAAATCGCTCTGATTGGAGCTGCGAAGCTGCGAAACTGTCCGTCAAGCCCTCTCAGTTCTAAATCTGAGCATTAAAAAAAATCCAATATATTTAAATATTGAAAATAATAAAGCATACAAATTCGAATGGGATTATAGAGGAATGTCTGTAGCCCTAGATATTAGTATGCGGTAGTCTTTGGTGAAATTGATGCAAATCATTTAGGTGCACTAAAGGTGTCTGTAGAGTGTAGTGCAGCAGTAATAAGTAAGTCTACTGTGACATTTATGGACAGTTTATGTCCTTTAAAAATGTTAAAAAACACGACTATTCCGTCAACATTAAGTGCTTTCAAAGTCTGAGGTTGAACTTTCAGTACACCCTTTTGGAGCGTCAAACTTCTTTGCGGTTTGTATCCAAGATTATATTTCTAACATTGGTGTGGGGGTTCTATCTTTCTAGCCTTCGCGTAGCCTCGACTTTTGAGTTCATTTAGGTATTCGTGCACTGTTCTTCCTTCACTGTCACTCTTCTCTTTCTCTTTGTTTCTCTGCAGCACCACGTCACGTTTGAGCCAGCGGGCTCCTACGGTGTGGATGGTCTGAAACCAGATACCCTTTACGTGTTCTCTTTGGCCGCTCGCTCTGAAATGGGTTTAGGTGTATTTTCTCAGCCCATCGAGGCCAGGACGGCCCAGTCCAGTAAGTAGCACAACATCATAAATAGTTCCTTTCTTCCATTTTTTCGCCTGACTCTTGATGTATTTGTCTGCTTCCACCACAGTAGACACAGCAGCAATACGGGATACCATTTTTTAAGCTGTGTTTGTTCTTCTCAACCATTCGGCTTATGTCTCAGATCTAGCTTGGGCAATTAGTTTGTGTGCCTCTTCCATTAAGGCGAGAGATTGCATGACTGCTGGAGTATCGTGCCGTCAGCACTTAAATCAAGCTACAAACAAATAGCACAGCTATTAAGTAGTCTTCTATAAAATGGCAAACCATTGTCTTGATGCCGAATCCTTATAGATGTGCACTTCAGCTCTGGTCGCTCTGTTTTGGGGGTGGGTTGTGCTTTCCGTGCATAATGAATGTCTTGCCACCAGCCGTTACATTTCTGAAAAACACCGTAATAAAGCCTGCAAGTATCCGCACTTCAGCCGAGGAGAAGCATAGGACGCGTGATGTGAGCCCAGGCCGAGCTATTATCCACACAGGCTGTGGTGCGGACCGCTCGTATTGTAAATTTCACGCTCCCGTATAATTCTACTCGGTCATTTAGAAAATGGCCTAACGCAGGGTGTCGAGTGTTCTGCTTTCCACACTTCCATTCTGCAGCCCCAACCCCGAGAACATAATGTTCGCTGCCTTGAATTCCATGTTTCTTTGTTTCTGGCTTGAAATACACAATTTGAAGCCGTGGTATATTCTGCACGGCTTCTGGGCTATTTATTCTTGTTGTTGGCTGTGACAGCCCATATGTCAGTGGCCACATTCCATGGGTTCCCTGTAAGACCAGAGGTCCTTGAAGCTGGACCGCTGGGATTTCACTCCCTTCGTCATCCTGGTTGTAGAACAATCGACCGTGTCAGGGAAAGTGTACCGTGACTAAAGACCCTTCCCTGGGCCATCACTGCTGACTCTTCTTCACCACCCTTTGTTGTTCCTTGGCTTTGCCAAAGCATGGTTTATA